>NC_092214.1:37592750-37755824 GCF_043381705.1 Parasteatoda tepidariorum | reverse complement strand
CGGACTAATTTGCACGTGTAAATAAGTTGTTGTAGTTGTAGTTCATTTACGTCGCACTAGAGCTGCACAATGGGCTATTGGCGACGGTCTGGGAAACATCCCTGAGAATGATCCGAAGACATGCCATCACAATTTTGATTCTCTGCAGAGCGGATGGCAACCCCGCTTTGGTAGCCCAACGACCTGCACGCGAAGTTGAGCACTTTACGGTAGAACAGTTTAACGAGGACCAATACCGCACACCCTCGGTCCCTACGCAGACTGATCCAAGTGGTCATCTACTCGTACACTGACCACAGCCAGTGATGCTTGACTTCGGTGATCTGCTGGGAACCGTGTCTTAACGATCAGTCCACTGCGGGACCTTAAAAAATAGAATTTCTCTCTATATATACTGTATGATTAAACAATGATGTTCCTTCTCTTATATTAAATGTATTGGAATGCTGAATATTTAAGTAAATAGAAAAGTTTAAGTAAGCAAACAATGGTCCTTAATCAAAGATGTCTATAGACTACCGCGCCCTGCCAGTCTAGCTAATTTGAAACGTTCCTGTTGTGCTCACACTACTTTACACACAGCTCATTTATAACTTGTAAAATGAGTTGTCCGAAAGTGATAAGTTCGGCTGTACTAATTACTTTTCAAGATTTGCTGTAATCGTCGTTTAGTGATCGAATATTTATTTCCATCAAACTAAACATGGTAGATATTTCGAATATTTGAAAGTGTTGCAAAAAAATGCAGAATTCGTACTTTCTGTTCATTTCAGAAATGCAGAATGACAAAAAACGTATATTATTACTGCAACAAAGGCTATTTTGTAGAGAGAACACTTCTAAAATTTGCCAAACGTTAATTTGTACCATATTTCTATTTTTTAATTGAAATATTATAATCCGCTAATTTACTTGAAATAAATAAATAAAATATAAAAATGTCCTTGTTTTTAATTCGTAGTCTTTTAGTCAAATGATTATATAGTTACAGATTAATACTAATATAAGTTATCTAGGATTAATCTAAAGCGATGAAATTGAGAAGGAAAAATAACATACTCAAACATGACGCGTTTCGGTTGATGAATATTTTTTTGGCCTTAATGTTTAAACAACTGTAGCTCTATTAGATATCTTGAATAACTCTCAAAAGCTAATATTCGTGAGCTGACAGATTATAACCTTGAAAATTCTTTTCTTTTGCAAATATTTTGATAGTTATTTAAAAATACTTTTTCCGTTAAAAATTTTTTTTAAAAATATTTCTATCAAACTATGCGAAAAATAATGCGCACATTTTGCGTTCTAGTTTTCATTACAATTCATAATTTTTTTCTGATTCTTGTTTTATTTATAAATAAAAAAGATTTACAAATAGAATTTCATAAAATAGCTTTTCAAAAACAAATTTCAAACTTATATTTTACTATCTTTCCTCCTATATCTTTATTTCGTCTTATTTTTCACGATTACTACTAATAAAACTGCATTTTTACTCATTTGGTAAGAGTCCCCTCACCCATCAGGCTAACCGAGGGAGGTTTTCGTAGTTTCCCTCTCCATGTCACGCAAATGCGGGTTAGTTCCATCAAAAAGTACTCCACGGAGGCAAATTCAGGAGTTCTCTTGTCTTCAGGATTGGATTCAAAATTACAAGGTTACAGAGTTGCACATTAGTAGTGGTAAACCCAAAATTGGGGAGGCTGTTCAACGCGGTTATAAAATAAAATAAATTATTATATTTTTACATTGGGTAATATTTTTGTGGCTATACCATTAAATAATGCTCATTGCAATTTACTTTGTTTTTGATAAACTAGATAAAATGGCTAAATGTTATGAGTAAACATGTAAATGTAATGTGAATTTAAAAGCAAAATAGTATTTGATTCTGAAGTAAATTAGTCATAAGGAAGTTAAAAATCATCAGAAATCATGTCTTTATTCAATTTCAAAAATTTATTTGTTTATTTTAATAGAAATAAGTCTTAATTGTGCTACAAGTGCTGCAATTTCCTTATTTGTTTGTCTTTTTTTAAATTTAAAATAGCTATTTACCTCGCTTTAAATGCTAAAACCTTTGGGGGAAAACTGCCAGAAACTTGTTTACATAATGTTAAAGACCTTTTGTTGGCTTTAGTTTGTAACGGAAACACCCACGTCTACAAGTTTAGATTTAAAATTTGGCTCACAGATACTAAAATTAAAGCAGACAATTTAAATTTTTTTATTTGTCGTAAATCTTTTTCAAACATTCTTCAAGGCCCAAAAAAAGCGTGGTAAGGCGCTGTTACTGGAACAATTAAATCAAGCATACTTACAAACTATCTCTCAATTTTTTAAACACTAAAACAGATATTTAATACATTTCTTTACTGTAAACTTTAAAAAAGGGGAAATTTTGTTATCTTCTGTTGCACAGAGGAAAACCAAAACCTCTGTGGAATAGAAGATAAGAGAAGTAAGAGATTTCAATATGTAGGCAAGTCAAATTAATAAGTTTAAAAGTAAATAAAAAAATTGCATTTCATAATATTATTCTCCATAAAGATTCAAATATAATTATACTTTAATTCAATATTTATTTTAAATTGCAGTTTTTTAAGTAAATTTTTATTACATTGATAATCTTTTCATCAAGTATTTTATTTGAAAAAATTTCGTATTTTTGTTGTATAAAATTTCTTGAAAATAACTAAAACTCATAAATTTAAATTTCAACTTAAAAAAATTTTGAGTTTCATTCTCTGAAGGACAAAAGAAATATATTTTTTTGAATTTTTCCCTTGATTAAGCAAACTTAAATTAAAATACTTAAACTTAAATTTTTTTTCTCGCTTTTAGGATTCTTAAGCAATTCTAAAATTATTCGAAATTTCAATAATTACCTGTTTTGTACTATGATAAAATAATAATATACAAAAATACTTTTTCTACTAATTATTTTTTAGTATTTCATTATTTTTGCTAATATTTTTAATTTATCAAAAAAGATTATTGTTAATTTAATTAATACATTATTTATAATAATACTATTATGTGTTATATAATTGCATTAAAATATATAAAGTATTAAAAGCTCCTTTCATTCAACTTCAAATTAGACTTTTTATATTAATTATTTTTTTTAAAATGTCTAATTGCGTTTGAAAAATTATTAAATAATAATAAATTCGAGATCAACGACCCTAATGGAATCGGGCGTTAAATTGAAATTATAGTTAATGAGGGGCTTGTTTTTCAGTGCTTTTTTTCCTGCTCTTTTTTAGTTGTGATTCAGTAATTATGTTACAATTCAATGAGAAATTATATCGCTACAATATCATAGTAATCAGCATTTTCTTGGCAGATTTAAGTCACTCATACTTTATTTAATCTGATAACAAATAATTCATGCTAACTTTAAACAAAATAATTGAAAGTAAAGTGTGAGAAATTACCACTGAAAAAGTTTCTGGTAATATTTTTCAGATTCTAAAAATTAATAAAAATTGAAGCAACAATATTTCTGGCACATAGAAAAAAATTCTTTAAATTTGATCGAACTTGAATAAAAAATGAATCATTATTCAAAAAATGTTTTCAATAACAGTGTAAAACATAAGCTATCACATAAAAATCGAAAAAGGAAAAATGTAACTCTTTAAAACAAACAAAAAAACTAATTTGTTCCATAGATAATAAGTGATAATTAATAATTTTGTTAAAAGTTCCTCTCAGTTTTATTCGTTGTTTAATGAAAGGGCTATTTTTCTTTTATTGACGTTTAACCCACTTAAGAGAAAGAAATCGAAATTTTTTTTGCCAAGTTATTATTTCAAGCTTAAAAAAGTTATGCTTCTTTTAAATTTATAATTGGATGTGAAAAAAAACTTAATCGCTACACGTGCGGCAAGTTTCATATTTCTGAGTAAGACTAACAAGCAAAGTATTAAAGAAATAGTCATAAATTGTCTCATAGTTTTTTTTAATACTATGAACACTTTCTTTTCATCGTTTGTTCAAGAACACTTTCTTTTTCTTCTCTAACCGCTATAGCTGTAGATAATTTTACAAATCCTGCATAGGTGAACACCTGGCGTGACTGTAGTCTTGTTACATGCTTATTAATACATATTTATTTTAATGCCATGTTTTATTAAATTAAAATTTATATATACATATTTATTTTATAAGAGTGGTCTGCAGTTCCTTCTTTTTAACCTTTGCTCTGTGTATTATTATAGGTACACAATTAGAAAGCTAATGCAAGGCATTTTTTTAAAATATTTCTTATAAGCAAAATTTTTAAAAATACTTTGTTAGAATAAAAAGAAAAATATTTCTGAATCCGGAATAATTGACAAATATACCGCAACTGCCAACTACAGTGTTTGAACTTTTAATTATAATAAGTGATAATAAGTGATAATTAATAATTTTGTTAAAAGTTCCTCTCAGTTTTATTCGTTGTTTAATGAAAGGGCTATTTTTCTTTTATTGACGTTTAACCCACTTAAGAGAAAGAAATCGAAATTTTTTTTGCCAAGTTATTATTTCAAGCTTAAAAAAGTTATGCTTCTTTTAAATTTATAATTGGATGTGAAAAAAAACTTAATCGCTACACGTGCGGCAAGTTTCATATTTCTGAGTAAGACTAACAAGCAAAGTATTAAAGAAATAGTCATAAATTGTCTCATAGTTTTTTTTAATACTATGAACACTTTCTTTTCATCGTTTGTTCAAGAACACTTTCTTTTTCTTCTCTAACCGCTATAGCTGTAGATAATTTTACAAATCCTGCATAGGTGAACACCTGGCGTGACTGTAGTCTTGTTACATGCTTATTAATACATATTTATTTTAATGCCATGTTTTATTAAATTAAAATTTATATATACATATTTATTTTATAAGAGTGGTCTGCAGTTCCTTCTTTTTAACCTTTGCTCTGTGTATTATTATAGGTAGTACACAATTAGAAAGCTAATGCAAGGCATTTTTTTAAAATATTTCTTATAAGCAAAATTTTTAAAAATACTTAAGAAAAATATTTCTGAATCCGGAATAATTGACAAATATACCTTAACTGCCAACTACAGTGTTTGAACTTTTAATTACATTTAAAGTGGTTCTGAAACAACATTTAAGAAAGAGAATAATTTCATCTGTACTTAAAAACTTCGCAAAATGATTATCAGGTCTTAATATTTATAAAAAGGCTAAGGACAAAATAATAATAAGCCAAAATTTCAAATTGGTTGGGAGAGCGATAAAAATAGCACGATTTCCATGTAGACAATAATATGCTTCAGTGTAGGCTGATTTTATCTTATGGGAATTTCGGAAACTTGTAAAGTAGCTACCTGAAAACAATATTAAGAACAGTTTGATGGTAAAAAAAAAAGAGTTCTGTTTATCACTAATTGTTCCGATCTCGTCTTTGAATTATTTATATGACTAACGGTTTAAATAAAAAAAAAACAAAATAAAAAGTAATATTTTTAAAAACCGCGTTTTTGTAGTGGAGAATAATAATTAAAAAACAAAAATTTGAAAAACGAAAAACGTGGGGCGCATGAAATACATAACAGTAATGTTATATTAGTGTGCGTATGTGTGCTCATGAGAATATGTGTATGTATAGCTGTAATTGTATCTGAATGTGGATGTGGAATATGTTTGTATATATGCATGTGTATGAGGATGTATATGTGGATGTGTATGTGTATGAGTAAGAAAATGTGTATATGTATATGTACTGTTATGCATTTCATGCTCACCACGTTTTTCGTTTTTCAAATTTTTGTTTTTTAATTATTATTCTCCACTACGCAATTTTTAAAAATATTACTTTTTAGTTTGATTTTTTTTGTACTCACTTTCGAAATCTCAATTTTTTCTCTCACTATGTACAAAGCCTTTCAACTGACATGTGACACTAATTTGAAATAATCGAATCGACAACAAAAGACAATAGCGAAAATATTAACTTTTCTTTAATTTTAATTTTATTTTACTTTGTATGTCTTCTTTCTCTTCATTTTCATGCATTGTCATCCAATTCTGAACTATGTGCCAAATTTGAAGTCTGTAGCTAGTCGGGAAGCTAGTTTAAAATCGATTACAAAATTCCACCCGAACAGACATACACGAAGGCAAATTGATAGAAATGTGGAAATTTTAAATAAAATAAATTAATAATAACATGTTAAAGCTTAGATTTTGGTATCCTTTGGCAACAATCCGGTTGAAAAGTTGGTTATGCCCTCACAAATGTGATGTTTTGCATCGATCTTTACTAGCTCGGCAGGGAGCGAAAAAGAGGCTAAATTCCTGAGCAACGGCTTAGAAGGTCTAGAGGAAATCACATGACGGTTCTCATCTCTCATAAGCAAATAACATCGAATAGCTTAATTGCACAAATAAAGATAGGCTATAAGGACTATGTTATAGGTTATAAGGATATAGTTATTAAAACTCTTCTCACATCATTAATCTGTTCGGCATGACAGAGAGATTAAGATTCTGGACTTCGATTTGTAGTAAAAGCTTAGATTCATGTTCGAATGTGCTTAATTACCCTTAAAGCTTTCAAATAAAAGTACAGTAGAGTTTAATTGAAGTAGGGCTAAGAGTGTAGCTCATTTGTTGTTTCAGGTGGCAGCAAAATTTCTTTTTAATCCTTTGATTTAAAAGCTAGCTGAATAATCGTTGGCTACTTTCTATTCTCCAATTTTTGTAGTAACTTAATTAATTATCGTTACTCATACATTTTAAGGATTGTTGCTTAATAGGAAGAACGGCTTATCAACCCTTTTCAGATTGAAACTCGGATATCACAAATTACAAAAAGACACATTCAGGGTTACGGAGGGATTTGAACAAGCTACTTTCACGTTTAAGGGTTATTGGAGGAAGTAAAATATTCCCCTTCACAGAGACCCTTAATTAATGAAATTTGATTATTATTTCACATACACATGCAGACTCATACGCTTATTACAAATACGACTTATAAGCCCTTTTTATTTTGAATTATAGGTAAGTAAGTAGGTATTTTATTTACGTTGCATTAGAGTTGCACAATGGGCTATCGGCGACTTGTTCAATACTTCTCTAACTTGATAGTGTAAGTTTGAGAGTCTCGCAGTGGACTGATCGTTAAGACACGGATCCCAGCAGATCACTGAAGTCAAGCATCACTGGCTGCGATCAGTGTGCGGGTGGGTGACCGCTTGGATAAGTCTGCGTAGTGACCGAGGGTGTGCTGTATTGGTCCTCTTCAAACTGTTCTACCATAAAGTGCTCGATTTCGCGTGCAGGTCGTCGAGCTACCGAAGTGGGGATGCCATTCCCTCTGCAGAGGATCAAAATTGTGATGGCATGTGTCCGGATCATTCTCAGAGATGCTTACCTGGCCGTCGCCAATAGCCCATCTTACAGCTCTAGTGCGACGTAAATGAACTACAACTAAGTTTGAGAAGGACATCGCAATGTGCATCTAGGCTTACTGTGATATTCGAACCCTCTATTTTCCTGCTACAGAGCGTTTAGAAGAACGATAAGACTGCTCGGCCAGGAGTATTAATTGAAATTTGAGCTCAACAGAAAGAGGAAGCCGGAAACGTATTAAAAACTCCAAATTGAAACTTTTATCTCAGGTGTAAGTAATGAGATGTGTACTGCTTCATTAAGTAACGTTTGTTTAAATTTTGATCAAGGGGGATAAAAGCGAGTAGCAGAGATCCCCTCCCCCCCACATCGTCATCAACAGTCAACAGTCAATTTTGAAAGTTGAATTTTTCTCTCCTCTTCACATATATAAACCTCGTTTATTTTTAAAAACAATAAAAAAATGACTTATTTATTACCAATACAAAAAGTTATTTTTCTTTCATTGCTGGAGTAAATTTAACAATTTCTGAACTAAGTAACAGCAAGATTGAAAGTAAGTACCTGTGTTTAGTTTCGAAATGCTCTTTTAATGTATGTTGCTTATTGTAAAGTTCTAAGTCTGTTTAAAAATAGCATAGTTTGCTTCTCATATCGTATTATTTTATTTTGGTAGTATGGAACACGTTTGATTTTCTTAAAGGCATATAATTTTTTTAAAGAAATTTGTATTATTGTACAATTAAATAAGTATACAAAAAACGTTTACAAATCTTCCTTAAGACATTTTTTAAAAATTTATGTTTATAATTTCGTAATATAATTAAAAACACAATAAGAATAGTGTTTTTACTTATGATAATTTTTAATTTATTAAGACAAAAAATATCCTTTTTTTTTCAAATTTGCCTTCAGTATTTAAAATAAGATTTAAAGTTTTTTAAAAGTTCGCAAAAACTAAAATTGGTCCTTTATTATACTATTTTTCTGGAAATTTCAGGACCTGAGATTTTTCAAATTCATGTAGTCAAAGTACTGTATACTATATTTTAGGAAACTCATTCCAATTGTTACCATTTACAGTTTTTAAAATATATTGTTTTTAGTTTGGATTGCATGAAAAAAAACATTTAACTTAACAATATCAATTTAAATTAAAAGAGCGAATCTTACTTCACGTTATATTTGAAATGATATTTTTTCACTATTTAAAGGTGAATTAACAGAATAAGTATAAGAATAAAAATATACATAAATTTGTTTTGTCTGTCAAACCCATTAAAATTGTTCTTGAAACATTTTGCACATTTCTTATAGATAGGTATTCCGTAGCAAATTCCTAGATTTATTAAAAATTCGATTTTAATTCATTTTTAAGACTTAGTATCTGAAAAAACTAAGTCTCGACCCAATGACCAGTCGAAATAAAAATGACAACTTTTGATTTTTTTTCCCGAAAACGCAAGCATTAATTTTTTTAAACTTATAATATTAAAAATTTCCTGAAAAAATAAATAACTAAATATTTTGAAGGATCTAATTTTAGAAAGATTCTTCCAATTCACGAATATGCAGTGCGCTGAAAAATACGAACACCTGAGTAATTTAAAATCCCTAAAGATCGGATTTTCACGTAGTAAGATTCAAACTTAATGGTTTGAGTGCTAAACTTTAAATATGCTAATTAATTAGTGCTGGCGATATTTCAAGTTATGAAATCAGACACAAAAATTACAAATTTTTAAAGTTCCAGATCATTAAAATTGAGAATATTTAGCAATAAGAAATTCAATAAATTTTTAATTTCTTCGAAATAAGGAGTTTTTTACTAAACAATTATTGCTTACATTTACATAAAATATGGATTTAAAATATGTTTTAAGATTTAAATTTGATCTTTCTTAATTCTTTTTTCGTTTTTTAATTTTGCAACTACTTTTTTAGGGACATCTTTGCGCGCCACTGGAATTAATTTTATAAAAAGTCGTAGTGAGATTTAGAACGAAATATTGAAAGTTTAAAATTTTACGCTATCAAGATTAAAAATAAGGTCACTAAAACTTAAATATGAATAAAAGAAAATTTGACCATTAGAATTAACAATGGAAAATTTTATCTTTTAAAGTTATCATTATTTTAAAGACTTAAGTGTGATTTATTTGAATTTCTTTATCTATCCCTATAATTGCTAGATGTTTCAATCCCAGTCAAATACTGCAGATTTTATTCATATAACGTTTGTCTCATAATTGCCGCCCTTAATGTATATTTTTGGAATCCTAGTTAATAAAGTAAAAACTTTGGGGGTCGCAAATTAATACTGCACTAGCAAAAAACAAAAATGCTATCGAAATCTGAAAAATCACATTTAAAGTAAACTAAAGTAAAAATATTAAAATCTGTTTGACGGTTGAAATTTGAATGTGGTTCTAATGTCTTTTAAACTCCTCTGCTTCATCGCACAATTAAATCATTCGTTTTTCATTCAGCTTTCCTCAATAGTGAGTCGTCAGATTTTGATAGCGTTCTTGTTTTTCTTCCCTTGGAATTTAAATATTTATTTGTGATTAGTAATAAATATATCATTGATATCATTGAACTGTTTTAGAATAATTTTAAAAGTATTTATCGCCATGAATACGCAATGTATCGCTCATGGACTGCAATAGCGGCACAACTCAAAAAATCAAGTTTTGAGACAAGTGGGTTTAAAGTTTTCATTGCTAAGGTAAATGCATAAGAAATGCTTTCGTTTGCTTAAACGAAGATTACCTTCAAGTTGAATTCTGAGTTGTGCTAGTTTTGCTGCTGAAAAGAATGTGTATTTTCGTATTTATATCTGTTCTTAGTCCAAAACGCTTGTTTTTTGACCTGTGCCTCTATTGTAGTCCATGAGCGATATACTTATGTATGCAATAAATACATATTTTATTCATATATGAACCTGAAAATAACCACTCTCCATGTGGCAAATCAACAAAAAAAAGTGGGGACTTCAATTAAATAAACAACCGGCTACTTTTTTAAATTTATTATTTTTTTCATTTTAAAAATTGTTAAAGGGTAAAAGTGCATCAATGCAGAAAGACTCTGAAAAACAGAATTTCTTTAAAATATCTCATTCAAAATTTTTATCCTTCAGAATCCATCAATTTGTGATGGAAATATTAATGTTTAAGGAGGGGTCTATAACAATTCATGTTTCAAAGTTGTAATGTACACTTTAGATGTTTTTCGCTTTCCCAAATATTTTCAATCATTTTAGTATGTTTAACTGAATTCAGTATGTTTAACTAAATTTTGTCACAAATATATGTATTTTTTAGTGTTGAATTAACTTTTCATACCCGTAAATTACTTCTAATATGATTTTTTTCAAAATATGATTCAATACAAGCTAAAAAAGAAGTTTGAAAAAAGTGGCTATTAAACGAAAATAACTTATAGATATCACAGACTCATTACGTTTGAGGAAAAAAGTGTCTACTAAGTTATTCGAGTCTACCGGCCACTAGCTACTAACTGAAAATTTGAATTTTTAGGTCTATTCGTAGAAATTAATCTTTTCATAAATTTGAATAGTTATTATACGTTTATTTAATCTTCAGTAATGTAATTTTTAACATCGTGTTTCATTCATATACGTTTTTAACGAATTCCATCTGCTGAAAATAACATTTTGTTTTTAATTTAGTGATCGAAATTGTATGAAATATTGTTATGTTCCATTTATATACACCTTTTTACGAATCAGAATGTTGATGAGATGCTTATTTTTGTATTACTTTTAATTACATTTTAACTATATCTAAAATCGAGGTTAATGATAAAACACTGAAATTGTTTGTATATTTCTGAATGATTATTTGGTTTGTTGGGATCTGATACTCAACCCTTAATTTTTTAACATTAAGACTGGAAGTTTTTATTGCTTGAAAAGTTTATGAAATGAATAAGAAATTTAAATTAGTGTACCATTAAAGTAAGGCTGTAATTTATTGCTTTTTAAAGCATCGATTTTAAGATTTCCAAATTTTTGATGCGAACAATTGATTGAAATGATCTAATAACTGAGATACCGGCGATTTTTGCATTTTCTTTCCTCGCAGAATTATTTCCCAAAAATAAATAGCAGAGCTCATTATTTTCAGCTATCAACAATTATAGATATAATAAAAAAAATGTTACATGGAGACTTAAGATGTATAATTTATATATAAGATACATATGAAAATTTTGAAAAAAACATTTAATATCCTCAATTTTTTTAAAAAAATATTCAGAATTCTAGTGGTTTGGTTTTTATTTTATTAGCCTATTTTAATACCTTGTGTCCTATATATTTTACGATCTTAGTTGTTTGAAATCGAGACTTTAAGTACTGTATCTAGTTTTTATTTATTTAATTTGCATGAAAATAGCTGTTACGAGATAGCGTTTTAGTTGTAATTATTATGAAAATGATTGTTATTTAGTTTTACAGCTTTTTGTAATGCATTAATAAACTTACTTTTGTAACCATAAGCAGGTTAGAGTGTAAAAAATAAATATAAAAAAATAAACATAAAAAAATAATATAGAAATAAAATAAAAGGTATAAAGCAATATATATATTTAAATATGGTTTCATTTTCCTTAAATATTTAGAAAATATATCTCGATCTTTTTCTTAAACATACTTTGTTTGTTAAGGAAAAAAATAATGAAATAAAATCAAAAGCTAAAAATGTTAAAATTTTGGCTCTAAAATTTTTTCTAGAACTGGAAAACGATGAGGGTTGCACCAACAAAGCGAAGATATTTTTTTCGAATTTTTTTCATGCAAGAACTTAAAACCACGTAGATGTTTCTATATCTTAAAATTTATGTCGAATAATCTATCTTGAATAATATAATATCTGTCTGATATCATTAAGATATGGAATTACATTTGTGTTCTTTTGGATATGTATTTCAGAAGAAATCTTAGAATCAATATTAAGAAAAAACAGTCATTTTAAGTTTTCTTATTTTGTATTAATAATCTTTTGGCTGTGCAAAATTATTGCAACTATCTTACGTTGTAGAGGGTTAAAAAAAGTTTTAAAATCATTTTAATAAGTAGAAGAGCCTTTTAAATAAACTAGATACATTTTTTAGTTTTATATTCTATCAGTTTTCTATGTTTAAATAGTTTATTTTTGACAATCCTTTGTCGCACATTTTGGAACTAACAATTAAACGAAATTAAAGAAAATTGTGGGAAAATGTTTACAGAAAAAAAAGAACACTTTTTAAAAATTTTAATTTAATTTGTTTCCAATTTGTTTGTAATGAGAATTTTTTTTAAATAAAATTCCATTAAACATTTTTTTTCTTATATTTCTCTTCATTATGCATTTTTATGAGAGAAAAATAACCATAAATTATTCTGTCAAACTTTCTGAAAAATATTGTAAAACATCATTTTTTTCCAAGTTTTTTATTACTTAAAAAGACTTTTGATTTTTTGAAAAATATAAATACTAAAAATTATTAAATAATTCTCACCTTATGAGCGATGTTAAGGGATAATTAGGTACAAACCCAGCTATAAAAATTAAAATTGTAAAAGAAGCAATAGCATAAATAAGGAACAACCAACGTCGCTGAGGGAACCATGATAAGCCCATATCTACAGAGCATTCTCATGCTCCAACATCTCTAACTTGACATAACTGAACTCCCGCTTAAAACTAATTGTCACTTGCTCTCTGTTTTTTTCTCCCACTAGAGGGCGTATTTTCATCTCTTTTTAGGGATGATTTGATTTGAAAGAGCTATTTTTTTTCCGCCAAGGAAAGAAAACAGTTTTTATAACCAATTTGATAAATGTGTCGTTATGTGACAGACTATAAAAATTTCGCCAGGCGTTTCGTTTCATTTCAAAGATTATTAAAATTAATTATTAATAATTATCCACCCACCTAAAACCCACTTGTCAATTATAGTAAACCATCATACAAAGAATTACTACCACTTCTCATATTTCTGTTAGAATATTTAACTAATAAGGATGAAGAAATATTGAAGTAATTGGAGTAATATGAGAGGCAATGTTCTAAAAATAATGATTCGTGTAATCATTTTTGTCGGTTTTTCTGAAATTGTCCTATATCATTAGTACTTATATTTATCTAGATCTATATAGATATATATCAATTCAGGGAAAAAATGTCACCCCCCTATGAAAGGAGGAAAAATGGTATATACTGGTTTTGATACACTTGTTCAACTTTTTTCTAGTTTTTTTTTATTGAACAATTTTTAAAAATTTTTGTTTTCTCTAGAATAATGAATATTGGACATAATTAAAATTGTCAAATGTACATTTGAAGAAATAAGAAAGCAGAGTTCACAAGAATTAGTGGCGTACAATGTATTAAATAAATAAATAAATTACGATATGAAATAAATTAAATAAATTTATCAAAAATGAATTTATTTAATTAAAGGACAAAAATGAAATGAATAAACGAATATAAAATGAATAAAAAATAAATAAAATAAATTAATAAAATAAAATATAAGGATATGACCCTGAATAACTTTTGAATAATCTAAAAACGTACTCTTTTTCTGTATAAATACAACTATTTTTCGACAGATTTGGATATATGACATTCAAAATATAGTTTAATATGAAATAGGATTTTGAACCAGAAGAGTGATTGATGATTAAATTCTATTTTTATTTATTTTTGGTTTATTTCGCAGTATATCTTAATATCTTAAGTAAATCAGAAACTTTTCGCACACAGTGGTGAAACTAGTTTATTTATAGATAATTTCACCAGAAAAATAATTTTGTCACCTGTTTTTTTATTTAACTTAATAATGGTCAAAAAATATTTAAATTAAAAGATATGCAAATTTATTTTTGTGTATTTTGCCATGCCTTAGTATTTTAAGTGAATCTAAAACTTTTCGCACACAGTGATGAACTAGTTTATTTAACACTAGCAAGACGGAAACTTAGTATATACCTATATTGCTCAAAAGCAGTCAAAATGATTGCATTGTGAAAGAATACCTAATGTGTAAAGATATTTGTTTAATTAGTTTTTAATATTTTTTATATTTACAGTTGTATAACAAGTTATTAGTAAATATTAACAATAAAAAAATTTACTTCACTTGGAAAGAAAATATTAATTTATGCATTATTATTTGTACATTTTTCTCAAATAAAAAAGCAGTTAAAAGCTTCGGATTTTTGACAGACAAAACATAGGGGGTAGCAGATATCTGGGAAGTATGGTCTCAATAGTTTTATCAAGTAGGCACTTCAAATTCTGGGCCCCTTAATATTAATTTTACTTTTTGAGTGTTTGGCCNAAAAAGCAGTTAAAAGCTTCGGATTTTTAACAGTCAAAACATAGGGGGTAGCAGATATCTGGGAAGTATGGTCTCAATAGTTTTATCAAGTAGGCACTTCAAATTTTTGGCCCCTTAATATTAATTTTACTTTTTGAGTGTTTGGCCATATCTCGTGAACTTTTTCAGCAAATTGAAAGAATTTTGCATACTATTATAAAATTGGCTAATATTGATTATTGGTTAAATATTTATTTATTTTTTGTTGATAAAAATTCAAATAATTTTGAATTGTAAGGTATGCAATTTTTCATAATATTTCAATAAATATAATTTTACAAAGCTAAATACAAAATTTAAGTAAAATCGGTCAAATAGTTCCCAAGAAATCTAATTTTAATTTATTGTCAAGCAAAGCATTTATCTTCCAGTAAATATGACCCAAAAGTGCCACTTCGGTTTTTTTTTTTTAGATAGTCTCTCTGTTTCTTGTGTCAAACATATTTTCTTGAAGCGGTAGATTTTTTTTTTTTACATTGAATTTTTATTTTTAGTCTTGAAAATTTTTACTATGAGTTGTGCATTGCATTTCTGTTAATCATCATGACTGTGCATTTAACGAACACTAAAAAATCTGCTTTTTAATTTTCATATAATGGTTAAAAATTATTTTGGATCACTTTATAAAATGTTTTTTTTTCCCCAAAAATATATATTGATCTTCAATAAGAATTATTTAGTCTGCTTTATTCCAGTATGATGGATAGAGTACGTTATGCAAAAGTGACTTGAAAAGCACCCCTCCGACTGTTAAAAAAAAGTCTGTTTAAAAAGTAAAGGACTTAGAGCATTATAATGATAAACCACATTTTGAAACTATTTTAGAGATAATTTTCAATAGCTTTTCAGTAAAAATCCGGCAGTGAAATGTTTCTGTCTATTAATTTATCTAGTGGAAACTTCGGAATTTTATTGAACATCTATCCGGAAACAATATTAAATCACAGTTTGATGTAAAAATGTTTTTTTAAACTTTTTTTCAAAGAAAGTCTTCAAAAAAAGAAATATTTTGAATTAAGTTTGAAATTTTATGGTTTGTGATATCTTTTATATAAATTATTTGATAAAATATGTATCTAACTCATTTTTTTTGCAATCCTGTTATAATTTAACTGATATAATTAGTTACATTAGAAATAATTGCCGTTATCTGAACACGAGTAATAATAATTGTAAGAATAAAATTTTCTAAGGAAATGATGGAAAATTAAATATTGGTTTGAAATTGTAATCTAAAGCAATAATATCTAATATCTTGTAAAGCTTCGAAACTAAACAAATTAAAACTCCAGTTTATGTGGAGGACGTCCTCTTGTCTTTAAAGAGGAAATATTAATTTAAAGTTATAAAACATCCTTCCATTTTTATCCAATGACAAATTTCAGTCTTTCAGTTTTTGAACATTATTTCACATTGAGAGATTTGAAAGACATAAGATTTCTAAAATATCATAAATGAATGAGACAGTGTTTGTGAATCCATTAATTAGATAATTTATTTTTAAACCTCAGATAAACATTTAATATTTTAACGGTTAATATTACGTTTGATTTTCATACATATAAAATTACATATAATTCTGTATCATCAAAAACCATCAAGCTTTTTTTTTATATTATGAAAAATAAAAATCTACGTGACTAATGGATTCTGGCAGATTTTTTTTATCGAACTATTTACTATCGATTTGTGCAGTTAAGTATATTTTTAGCTTTTACTTCAATACTTCACTTTTAAACTTGCTTTTTTTTTAAGAAAAAGACATGAAAAGAATCTAATGAATGTAATGAATCATAAAAAGTAAGTGATACACTTTTTTTAAATTTACAAATGCAAAAATTTTTTTTAATAAAAATTTAATGCATCGTTTCGGTTGCAATTTAAGCTTCATTTGTGAGCTTGGTTAATAGTATGTAAGGTTAATAAAATGTAGTACACAATAAGTTAATAATATGCACACTATTGGTTAATATGTTAGGATACGTTAATGATATGGTTAATAATATGTACACGACTTTTAATGTACGCTTTAAAGATGTACTACGTCTTATTTGTTAATGATATGTACACCTTTAAAGTGCTTATTAAAACATGTGTGTATCAAAAAAAAGTGCTCTAATTTTGTGAGTAAAATAAAATGTTATATTTCTATGGCACTTGCAATATTAATGAACATGTGTGTATCAAATTACAAGTATAAATATCTACAATATAAAATTTAATCTATTTAATTATATCTACAATATAAATTTACAATATCTACAAGTATAAAATTTAAACGGTTGATGTTGAACTAGCGAAAAATAATGAACATAGGTAAAAATTTGTCCGTGATAAAAATAATCTCCTATAAATAAACTAATTTTCCTCAAAAAAATTCAGAATGAGCCCAATAGGATATGAAAGTTTCATTTTTATTTTGAAAAAAATCAAGCTATACTGCGTGTCCCAAAATTTATGCAAGATTTGAATTAAATTTAGCGTTGGCAACTGAAAAGGAAAACAGACAGCTGACAGTTTAGGGTTCGAAAAAATGCAGCACTACAATTACGAACAACTCTTTTTTTTTCTTGTCAAAGGTCCATGAAACAATCCTATTATTGTATGAGACATTTCCTGGTAGTTTGCTCTATTGTTTCAGTGATCAAAATTAGCCCCCTAAATTGTGTGATTTAATAACACCATTGGCTTTCTTTCTATGGGACTAAAGTCAAAGGTCTATGCCCATATCCACCCGTTCATTGAAGAAGGGGATTCAATGCTGCATCAACGAAATTTTGCCTTAAGTATGCAAAATGGCCATGGAAACCTGTGGTCATTTATCCAATCTGCTATTCTATACATAACCCTAGATACTTTGTTTCAATTAAAAAATATTTACTACTCTGATTCAAAATATTAGAATAATTCATCTTTCTCATCCGATGAAGATAAAACATTTTATTTTTAAATATGTTATGCATATATGCAAACGATATTTTTGCGAGGAATTTATTTCCAATCAAACAACGATACTAGCTTAAAATTCTAACTTTTTTTTTATCGAAAGAAAAAATTATTGTTAAATCTTAAAATATTAGAATATTTAATTGGTTCAAATTGTTAGAATATGTTACAATAATTGTTTCAAATAATTTTACGAGTAGCTTATAAGAATTTTAAATTTATTGCAGGCGATTATTTTTAAGACTTATTTTCTGTCTTTTGTGCTTGGAATTTGTTTCAAAATGGAACGTTTACGTGATATTTCAGAATCAATAAAGCTACTAGTTAATGACTTGCATCGACAAGGTAAAAATCTACAATATATAGCCATCTGTTTAAATTGTTCTCAATCAAGTGTTTACAGAATATTACAACAGTATTAGTAGAATAGATAGTTTAGTAATAATAGCTGCAATGGTAGCTTGAAACTGGTAACTTCGGACAGAGATGACAGGAAAATGAAATTATAGCTAAAAGTTTGACAAAAAAAAAAAAAATAGGTTGATGTGGGCAAAAATGGCTGAAAAAAACTTGTTTATTCCGTTAAATCGTTTATATGCAAAGCTAAAGGATATGCTACAAAATATTAGGTAACTTTTTCTTCCATTGAAAATTGAATTTTAGTGTTTATAATGAAATATTTTAATGTTTCAGATCATATAATTTTACTCCAATATTTAAATTTTTTTTCAGAAACCTGTTTTGTAGTTAATTTACGCTTATTTTGATTTTTTTTAATGTTCAACAATACTTTGAAACATGCAGATTTGGATTGTTACATTTGTAATTTAACTGAAGTAAGTTAAAACCAAATAAGTTAAGACTTATTAATGTCGAAATTTTCAAGTAGTCTAATATTTTTAATCAAAGCTGTAATTGAAAACTGTTTTCTGTTAAATTCAAATCTTAAGTAAATTTTGGGAAACCCTTTATATGTATACTTATGTTATTGAGGACTTCATAGTTGGATTTATTCAAAAGTAAAATTACTTTCTTTAATTTCAAATTTTTCTCATTCTAAAAATAATAATAGTTTACCTTTAGTAATAGTTAACCTTACAATGCACAATAGCAATATATATGAGTTTAAAGAATCAAAATATCAACTAAATAAACTTTTAGTCTTGCGTTTTGTTGAAGTTTTATTAAAATGATATTCGTTATACGCTATTTTCTCTTCACTGCTGTTACAAATATTAATCTATTGATTAAAATATTAAAGCTATTGTGCTTTTACTTAATGGTATAATGAGGTAATAGAGTTAATATTTAAATCAATAAAAACTTAATTAGCTACCACGCGATATTTATATTTCAGTAAAAATACCTTAGAAACGAAGTCGATAATGGAAGTTTTTATTTTTACTCAATTTTTACGAAATGCGCGATGTCTCGGTAATTGTTTGCTCTATGAAATTTTAGGTAAAAAATTTAAAATATATATGTAAAAAAGGGGCGTATCCAAAAGGTGAGAAAAAGTTGAAATTTAAGTGATTTTAACGAATATTTTGAGGAATTTTTAATAAAACAAAATAAAAAATTAGACACGGATAAGCAATTTTCAATCTGCCTTTATTTTATAGTTATAAAACCAATTAACTTTGCTATCGAATTTTTACTCCAACCAAAAGTAGAAATATTATCTTGGTAGTAGTCTTTAAAAAATTCAGTGAAATTTTGATGAGTCAGATCTTGTATATTTCAGTGATAGTCGAAGAAGCATCGTTGTGTACTTATAATGTGTAAGTCAAAACCGAACTATTGCTATTGGTCTGACCTTTAAGTTAAGGGTTAAACGATCAAAGCTTTTATATCATTTTCGATAGCTAACTGATTTTGTAAAAAGGAACGGAAGTTTATAAAAGAAGTAAACAATTTGTCTGCTACTTCACGGATAGCAACATTTACAAGCTACTAAAATTTTTTTATCAAATTCTTTTCTAAAATGTATCATAGAGGATGAGCGGAATTAATTTATTCTTGTCCATCTATTATAATGGATTTTTTTGTTTTGATTTATTGAATATTTTATTAGAATTTTTTTTTGTGTGGAATTATTTTTGGATAAACTAATTTTGTAATTGAGGGCAAAATTTTTTCAATTCTCTTAAAAAATTTTCGAGATAAGGCGAAATATGCAAAAAGGACCTCTAACCTGACCGAAGGATTGGGACCATATTTCCTAGTCAGCGGCTATCCCCCATATTTTGAGGGTAAGGAATCCGAATCTGCAGAGAAAAAAATGAATGTTTATTGAGAGAAAGTGCGTTTTGTTTGATTTCTTAACTTGAAATATCGCCTGCTCTAATTAATGTGAGGTCACTCCCTGAACCATCAAGATTGAATCTGAGTACGTGAAAATCTGACAGTTAGATCAAAAGTTATTCAGGGTGGTTTTTTTCCACTGTTAATCAAGTATCTTGAAAAAATTAGTTTTTTTCCCTTCCTAAGATTGTTTCGACTCGTCACAATTAAAGAAATCACGAACAAGCAAATGTGTATTTTAAGCGTCATTTTCGTGGCATTAATGTGTACAAGATGTCCATTCATACTAGTTCAATAAAGCTCTATAACTTTAACTCTAATCCCTTCCAAGATAAAAACGCTTCTTTAGTTTTCAATTAGATGGAGGTGTGAGCGTTTTCATTTTATAGCATGCACCCAGTTTACCATACCTATACACCTCTTTTTCTAACTGGAACTTCGATTGTTCGAAACCTAAGAATGCGGATTAACAAAGCGTTTATTCGATAATGCTTTACAATTTTGTAATTCACTTATGTTCCATATCACAAGCCACTTTCGAAATGACAACGTTAACTCAGCTGTTTTACACTAGATAGTGCCTTAGGTGGTCTCGTTTTAGAGAACTTAGCCAGATTACTATACCTAGAAACCACTTTAACGATTGTTAAAAGGGTGGATACGCACTTGAGTGGGTACCCTGTGTACAGTATTACGATAAAATTCACTCTTTCTAGGTCTATAATTGTTATATGCTTTCTATTAAAAAACTTTAACTTCTTTAATTTTGCAATATTATACTTAAACTTTGCTTCTTTTACAATATTAATGACTGTTTGTCAATAAGGTTTGCAAAATTTTCAGTATTACATTTGGTCTTCCTTTAGTCGAGTAGAGATTCACTTACAAGAGAAACAAAAAGCGTGTTAGATAGAAATTTTTATTCTGAACAAAATTCAAAGAAAATATGCACAGCTCAGAAAGCGTATCCAAGAAAAAATGTTCTCTTTATATATTTAACCTAAATTTAACAAATTTCGTACTTACGTATTGTATTTAAAGTAGTTCTTTTATAATGCGCATGCACAAAAAAGAAATTTAAAAAATTTTGTGATAATTTTTAGTGACTCGTATTTGGCAATTAATGATAGTTTGATTTGATTATCTTAAATTTTTAAAAGTTTCAAGCACTTTTCTTAGTACTTTTTCTGAAAATGCTCAAAATAATCAGGGGTTTTCCGCAAATTTCCATTTGTATTATTGCAAATGACACTACCCTATCATAACCTAAAATTAACTTTGTGGAAAACCCCTTATTTGGAGCTTTCTTTAAGTACAAAAACTGCTTAGAAAATTGCATGAAACTTTTTAAATTGCTAAAATATTCAAATCAGACTTTTTTCATTAGTTGTCAAATACAATTCAAAATTATTAAAAAATTTAATTTTTTTCCGCGCATGTGCACTCTTTTACTCATATCTTGTGCAGGTTTTTTACGAATTGTTTTCACATTTTAAAACATTAATTTTTTTAATTAATAATTTCAAATTGCTCGAAATTTTTTTTATAATTTTATCGAATACTTTCAAAGTTATAGCACAAAAAGTAAGACAGAAAAATTAATTTCCATATATATTTAAGCTAAGTTTACAAAATTTTATGCAGTTATTGTAAATTACAACTAAAGTAATCGGTATAAGTTACAAGTTTGTTTAATTTTTTGGCATAGGGTGGTCGGAAATATTTTTCTTTCGTCATTTATTGTCGGTCCCTCAAACCTCTGAAAGCTTTAAACTTTATAGCTAAGTATGAAAAATCGCATGAACTAAACACCCCTAAAATAACAATAATAATCCTCTTAGTCTTTCTTGAGAAATTAAACTGAAAGCTGAAAGTGTCTCTTCCATTATTGTAAGGTAGTGTATGTGCTCACCTATCTGTTATACAAATATTACGGCATTCTCATATGAGAATGCCGTACTATTTGTTTAAAACATATTTTAATTAATAAGAATGCATTACCTTTTTTTCCGAATTCATTTTTGAAAGGACAAAATATGCATTTTAACCATCAACTGGAAGCTTTTCGTAAAAATCGAAAAATATATTAATTTTCCAATTAGTTGAAAATTTTTACAAATGGTAAATTTTTATGTCAAAATGTTGATTTTTGTTTCAGTCGAGTAAGGTACTTAAATAAATCAAAAATTCACACACAAATGCTTCAGAAGAATTTAAACTGAACTATAAATTATGTCGTTCTCTCATATTCGTTAAGTTGGAAAAAAAATCTACTTACAGGTTCATGGAAAAGTTATAGAAAAACTATTCTGAAGGTAAAAATACATTTTCTTTTAAATGTTTTTGCATTAATTAAACTTTTTGAGTAAAAGTGTGAATATAAATGGTGAAGACTATATCTTAAGAAATTAACCTTCCTGAATTTTTAGAAATTTTGAGATATTTCCATTTTGAACTTAAGCAGCAATAAAGATGAAGTAAAATTTAAAAATTATGTAATATAGGTGAAACTTTTATTCAAGTATACAGGATAAAATAGGAAAGAATCCAACCAAATAGTTAATAAACTGTTAGGCAGATAACAATTTTATAGAAAAAAAAATACGAAAGTTTAGAGTAAATCAAGTTTTGTTTTCAGAATCGAATCATTGGTTTTATTGACTGTTTGTGTTTGTCGACTTAGAAATTTTTTTTTCTCTAGAATTTCTTCATTTTTGGTTCAAGTAATTCACGGAGCAGGAAACTTGGAGTCAATAAATCAACTAAGAAGTATCTTAGATCTTATATAAAAAGGATTTACAATAAAGGATTGACTGCCCAAACAAAATAAGTAAGTTTTTTTTTTATATTTTGAACTTTTTTAGTTATTTATGATTTATTGTTTTCATTATGACGCAGAATTTTTGAAACTTTGAATGATTTTTAAAAAAGAATAGTTTTATATATTTTTTATGCATGTATGCACATTTTGTTCCAAAATTTTTTGAAAATCTAACATTAAAAAAAAAAATTAAACGTATTTTTCGTATGTAATTTTTTTAAATATATATCATAAAACATAGAGTGAGTTTGAAGCATTATGCTTAGAATATTATAATTATTTACTTAAGCATAGAGAAAAAAATAACAACCATTTTAACTTTAATCTAACTAAGACCAATTAAGAAGTTCTTTTAAGAGCTAAGAGTATTTTTTTTTAAAATTTCTTTTGTCAAAAATTAAACTTAAAGGTTAAAATCTAATCGATTTTGTTTCGAAATATTCAGAAGCAAAACAATAGCTGCCTATCTAGTTATATACGAGTTAAAGAACTTTTACAGTTCAAAATTGTATTTTCCCTTTTTAGTAATGTTTTGCAAACACCGGCCAGAATATATATTTTTAGAATCATTGCCAAAAATTACATAAGTTACATTGTCGAAAAGTAAGACTTTGGGAGACACCGAAATTCCATCGAAATTCAATGAATCATTGTTAAGTAAAGCGAAATTAAAAACGTCAAAACCTGTGTGATTGCGCAAGGAAAAAGTTAAATGAACGTTCATGGACAGAGGTTTTGACACCCACCTTATTCAATAGTGATTTGTTTGATTTTGAGTGCGATTTGTATTGCTTTAATATTAATTTCCTACCCCAGTATTTCTTAAATTAATTTTTTCACAGGATTCTAAAACATGTTAAGAGCAGTAATTGAGGATTACTCTGTGTAGAAATTTCAATTTTTAATTTAAGTTATGTTTACTAAGGGAAAGTTCATAAATGTCATGCTTTCAGAGAGACACAAGTTATAAAAATTGTGACAATTAGTGACAAGGGGTGGGAGGGGATACCAAAGACTACAACATCACACATTTTGTTTAGAATTAAAGCATTCAAAATCAGCAGATTAATCATTTTTTATAATAGATTTATATATATATATAGAGAGTTTCCACATTTTTCTTCAAAATGAGCACAAGTCGAACCACTATTTTTATGTTCATAAAGATCATTAGAACACTAAGTTAAAGTTTAAAAATAAAATATCATCCACAGCATGTGTTTTGTTTCTGAACAGATAGTATATGTTTATGTAATATATCGCGACGTGTGACAATAAGGAGGGTAGAGGCGAAGTGTGACACTTTGTGGCAAAGGGAAGAGGGTAAAATATATTTAAAAAATGTGACATCATTTAGAAAAGGACCTTAATAAAATAGTTTCCGTATGAGTGAAGGAGATTTTGATCACAATGTGTTTAATGTGTACGTGTCTTCAGGGCTAAAGAGAATAGAAGGGCTGGTTCACTCCTTTGAAGAAATTCTCGCCACGCCAAACCTCCGATTTTCTCCAGTGACGTCACTGAGGCACGAAGCTTGCACTTTTACTTCAAGAACGGAGCGTTCGGTCTAACTAGCTCTAACTAATATTGGAGCATTCCTTTTTGTGACATATTCTAAGACATTTGTTGTTTTATAAAATGTTTTTCCTCAGTTTATTGCAGTGAGTTTACAAAAATTTAAAACTATTAATGAAATGCCAGTTTGCGCGATTGGAACTTGCAAAAATTCTGATAGAAACACAGAAGGAAAAAATATAATTTTCCACGTGTTCCCTAAAGTAAATGAACAACTATGTAAAGAATGGATTCAACGAATTGCGAACGAAATGACACAGTTAATATAAAACAGCAATACGTTTATTCTATCGTTAAGAACTTTCATAAAAATCACCATCTAAATAGAAACCGCCTCGTTACTTAAAAAAGAAAGGCAGGCGAAAAAATTGAAAATGGATGAAGTCAAGGAAAATTAAAGCGTAAATAAAAAGTATAAATAAAATATATTGTATACAATTAAAATTCTCCTAATTTCATAACATATTTTTTAATGTAGTTATTCTAAATATTTGATTTTTTAAAAATTATATTCTCTTAAAATTAAATATCTGTAAATTATATTATCTTAAATTTAAGTATCTATAAACAATTGTAAAATTTCAAATATCATTATGAACCTAAATTATTATTTTGTTTCAGTAATTAGCGTTTAAGTTTGATGTTTCCTAATAATTAAGTATGAACTAATTGCTATAAATGGCATATTTTAAAATCAGGATTCTAAATTTAACCCAACTTATAGTTATCAAAGATTATGCAGATAAAAAAGTGTCGATAAATGCTTTTCTTAATAATTAAAGTCAAAACTGAACTTTTTAAAATATAGTATTTATAGTGTCATTTTCGCCAACTAGTAAAATATTTTTATAAGTTTAAAATGGTATTTTTTTAACACAATGGCCAAGAAAGTTTTTTTTGAACTATGTTTATGAACGGAAATAATGTGTTAATTATGTAAAGTTTGAAATCTAATAACCAGAAAAAGTCTAACTTATTTTTACAGAGAGAAAGATGCAAAGTCAACATATCTTTGCTTGCGATCTCCGAGATCTGTGTATACAGTGACGTCATAAGGAGAGAAATCGTAGCTTCAGCTCTAAGAGTGGAATGAACTAGCCCTCTTTAGCCCTGATGTGTCTTAGAAACCAATTTTCGAACAGAATTTTTATTTAATTTAAAAAACCAAGCTCATTATTGAACATTGTGTGCTTTTATGAAAAAGAAATCCCTCCTTTTTAAGGCCATTAATTTTACTGGAGTTTTAACCTTGAGCTAATATGACTGAGACGGATGCTTAGCAGATGGTCATGCAATGAGGACGAAAAAAAATCTAACTAGATTCATATGTCTTGACGAGACAACTATAAATATATAGAATAAAAAAGAAATTGATATTCTTTCTTTGCTACAAATTTGCAGTTTGTTACATCAATTCAAATTATGTTTTAATTTCAGTTGTTACATTTTTTATTGATTGTCTCTGGGTCATTCTCCAAAAAACTGGAATTTCACTCGTATTCTTTAAAACATTGAATTAAGTTTATTTTTAAATGAGATATGAGCATAAATAATCGCACTGTAACAGAGGTTTAGATTGCAAACACAATTTAGTTTATTATTTAAACACAAAATAAATGATGTCTACAGACATGACCACCACATTTCCATAGATATGAAAGATAGCGTTTTACCGAAGAAAAAAATAAAACTTACTACTCAAATAATTTACTATTTATTTAGAAAACGTGACAGTAAAAAATATTTTGTAATTATGCGTAGTTTTTGGAATTAGCTTAGAAAATTATTGTTGAAATTTTATCGAAATAATTAATAATGTAATTAATCAAAATAATTAATTACATTGTAAATTATTATAACGTAATTATTTCCTTTTTAATTTTGTGTTAGCTAGTTTGTTTCTGTAGGAAAGTGGTCAAAATTTCGATTATCGATAAAATATAGATTTTGCTCGCAACATTTAGGAAACATTAGTAACCCTTTTTTTTCATCATTCAATGAGTTCCAGATGAAATTTGAGTACTTTATTAAGTCAGAAATTAGTCGATTGATGATAAATTTTATTCGGAAAGAATATATATATATATATATAGATGAATGCAAACAAAACTTATAGTATAATTTAGAGATTTTTTTTCCTACTCGCCAAAATCCCGATATTGGAGAAAAGGTAATATTAATTTCAAGGGACCCAAACTTTCGACCCCTCTTCCGACTAAAATATATTTTCTCGCTACCACCATAATTTGCGAATTAAAAATATGAATTTGTCCAAAAAACGGTCGTTTTTTGTGCCTGAATTTGTTTATAGCACCTTTGCAAATTAATAAGCATATTTATTTACGAACAACCAGTAAGATTGCATCGTAAAATTTGATCATTAAGTTAAAAAATATTCCTATACCACCGTAAAATTTTATTACTTTTTACTTGAAATTATTATTTTCAAGGAATCTGTANTAGATTAGTGATTCCTTTAATATCATATAAATTCTGTAAATTCCATGGCCGTGATGTGTGGAATACACGAAGTTGTTAAAAGCTTAAAAATAAACTTAGTAAACTTAGCACAAAGTATATACTCTTCTTTGTAGTTCTAAACAAAATGTCTCCCTGAGACGAAGTTCATGCGTTGTAACAATGTATTGATGTCATATGGAAGATTTTATTGGTACTTTTTCTTCTGTCTACAGACGCGACCGATTACTATGAGTACCAAACATTTCATTTGTAAATAAGAGTACATTAAATTTTATTATACAGTTTTTGTTTCAAGTTCAGCATTTCAAAAATATTCTATATCATAAATGACATTTATTGAGATTATTTAATATTTTTTTTTCAAACTATGACTAGAAATTTGGAAAACAGCAATGAGTAACGACCCATAGACGTAATGAATCACTAAGGAAAAGTGTTGAACAATAAATTTAATATTTTTTACCAAGTTTACAATTATGCATAATAAGCCTTAGGTTGGTCAGTTTTAAAAAGTTTAATTTTTATTATAATTATCAGATGAAAGAAAACTGCTTTTTCAAAAAAGGGCCAGTCTATTAAAAATAAAATAATTTGCTGATATTATAAGAATTGTGGAAAGCAAAAAAAAAGTAAAAACTAATAGCTTACTGTCTTAAAATTAAATTCATCTTCACCCTCCAATAAAGAAATTAATAATTAAATTATTTGAATAAATTAAATATTTTGTCTTATTAAATGTTTTAACGTATCTTTTTAATTAAAAGATATGAAGAAAAATTGTTTTAAAAAAATTTTGGTTTACTTAACCTAAAAATCAGCCAAAAATGTTTGAGCCAGACTACCTATGGAGACAAGATTGTTGTAGTGGTGATTCCTAGTACATTTGAAATTGTAGTTTAAGAAGGATTATTTCAGAGATATAACAAACTTGCTTTATTTAGGGAGCATTTTTAAAAGGAACAAACATGACTATATCAACAACATAATAAGCAACATCTCCCTTTCAAGCGACGAATTCTTATATGACAATTTTTGTAATTGACAACGATTGGGCAGAGGTGTTACGTCATGAAGTTTAAATTTTCATTGAATGAATAGTTACTAACGGACGCTTAGGAGCATAGGAAGAGAACCCAAGTTATAAATTATTCATAGATAATATAGCCAAAAACTAGGCCAACCCTGCGTTATTAATATAAAATTATAAATCTTGTTACAGCTTAATCACAAAACCCATGAGAATTTAATATAACCCTGTAATCGAAACATTTTTGTGGTTAGAGAAATAAAGCGGCATAAAAATAAAGTTAAAAATAGATTTTTAAAACATTTATATAGTCGCAACTAAATTAATGAGTTATACACTTGTGTTATTGAATTAAAAAGTTAGTCATTACATTTATTATTAAGAAAAGAATTAAAGTATTTTTATTAGCTTTTTATGAAATGATATAAAAATTAAATAATTGATTTTATTTAATTATAACAGAATTAAGAATGATAAAAGAATTAAATTTATAAAATTAAGGAAATTTTCAAATCTAGGAAATATGTAATGCCTATAATATCATCACACTGCCTTTTTCAAAAATATTTATTTTCTTAATAGATTTCGTCTGTCATATTATTGTAGATAACTGCTATGTATATTAAACTGTAAAATAGTTATAGATTTAAAAACAAAAATTCAATTTCAAAGATAATATATGTAACTCCAGGCTTATTTCTAAATAAAAAATTAATTGAATAAAAAAGGAAACTAAAAGACAAAATTAAAGGAATAAAAAAGTCTATTAAACGATTCGAAATAAAAGAAGATATCTTTCCTAAAAAAACCCCTCATTAATTAAAAAGACAGGGTTCGATAAATATTCAGTGAGGCACATTAGCACATTTCATTACTACATATGTTTATACAAGTGACCTACAGCCCTTTAATCCATTTTCACATTGTGTTACTATTTTTTTTTACAAGATTCAGTGACAGGTTTAGACTAATTATGAGATGATGAAGTACTACTAGAATGAACGATCTATTCATATAATCTGTAGGGCGAGACGCTTAATGAATATACCAGGTTCAAATCAATCTTCCTAATAGGCATAATTGTAGCCTAGGATACAAAAGTAGCTCAACTGTGTCCAATTCCTTGCTTGTTGCTGCTTGGCTCATATAAAAGAATACTCTGTGAGAAATTAATGAGTATAACGTCGTTTGTGATTTGTGACTTCTCATATTCGTTGCATTTTTTGTTATAGCTTCATGTAATCTGGATTTGGAGAATTAACTTCAACTTAGTTAACTTGTTTTTAAGGGTAGCTTATATACTGTAATCAGTATAAATCTTTTATCGATATAAATTGTAGAATTTTTTTTTTATTGTTCGATATTTTATTAAGGTAATTGTTGTAATTTATATTGAAAATGAAATATTGAAGGTATAACGGGCTACTAAGACTATATATCTTAATATTTTTAGATATGTGTTTATTTTTTATAATTAGGTGACCGAATTGTAATTAGTTGGAATTTTAAGAACGTTTTTAATGTGCGTATACATACTACACAGAATAAAAAATAGAATCAAATTTGAAATGTTTTTAAATTAGTTGTAGTTAACATTGTTACCACCTGGGCCCAAAAATTATATTGCCCGATATTTTATTTTTATTTTATAACCTGCGTTTAACAGCCGACCCAATTATGAGCTTGACTATCAAAGTCAACTCCTTAGCCTTGTAATTTTAAACCAAATACAGAAGACAAGGGAACTCTTGGATCAAGTATTGAGACAAAGTAGCCTTCGTGGAGGACTTTTTAATGGAACTGACCAGCATTTGCGTTACATGGAAAGGAAAAACACGAAATCTCCACGACGGCAAAGGGGTTCTAACCCAAGATGCGTTTAACACAGAGGATATTTTATGTCAGCACTGTGGTCGGTGTGAGCCGGGAGTAGGATTCATATCGACCAGTCAACGCTAGGATTCGAACCTGGGTCACCTCATTGAAAGGGGAGAGCTCTATCCCCTGATACACTGTGAAATTCCAGTCAGCCATGTTATTTTTTATCCTTAACATGCGGAACTAGGGCAAGTAATATTCAATTCCATCCCGCAAATTTTAGCGAAAATCATCAAAGTGAGGGATGGGGTAAAAAATAAACAGCTTAAAAATGGAGAAAGAAAAGAAATCGATTATATTATTTCCGATCTGAATATTATTGAATTTATTTCTATCTAAGAATTTATTCATTAAAGTAATTTAATTTTCTTATTCCCCTAGTCAAGCTTATTTTTATATTAAAAAAAGTTAACTCAAATCGCTGTGTATAAGAAAATGATTAATATCAAAATTTATAATGTTTTAATACTAAATGCTTTTGATAATTTTACTTCATTGTTGATAATAATGCTCCGTGTTGACTCCATCACTGCTCAATACCTTCTTGTTAATAGCTAATACATCTTATGTTAAATATTAAATTCTTCTGATTTAAGGTTAAAACAAAAATGTTGATGTCTTGTTCTTTTTTTTTAAATTCAAATATTTTTTTACGACAGAATTAATTATAGGTACATATGTTTTCATTTATATACAATCAATCAAGATGTTCGGAATTGTGAAATAATAAATAATTTTGAGTTTTATATCCTTAGTCCCTACTATTCGAGAAATGTTCTATAGCTGTAAAATTCTATAACTCTAGTTATGATAATCTGCACATGTGGAAACTAGTGGTTGGGGTTAGAACTAGACAACTCTTAAAATAAGATTGAACTTAAGTTATGTTAAATGTTTCAAGAATGATGTTTCAGAATTATGAAATAGGGTTATTTTTAATAGGGTTATTTTTTTAATTTGTAAAAATATATCTTATTTATAATACTCAACTAATTATTCAAAACATAAAAAAATGAATTAAAAATATTGTACTACCGAGACGTGGTCATAAGTATTATTAGATGGAAGGAGAAAAAAATTCAGGTAAAATTGCCGTGCTGTATAGAAATAATTTTTTTTTTTTTTTTAAATTCATAATAAAAACCAAAATATACGGTATTTAAAGCATTCATTTCGTATTTTTTTCCAATAATTATAGTGGTCTAAGGTATCATGATAAAATTATCAAATTTTACCACGTTTACCAAATTTTNACTAGGGCAAGTAATATTCAATTCCATCCCGCAAATTTTAGCGAAAATCATCAAAGTGAGGGATGGGGTAAAAAATAAACAGCTTAAAAATGGAGAAAGAAAAGAAATCGATTATATTATTTCCGATCTGAATATTATTGAATTTATTTCTATCTAAGAATTTATTCATTAAAGTAATTTAATTTTCTTATTCTTCTAGTCAAGCTTATTTTTATATTAAAAAAAAGTTAACTCAAATCGCTGTGCATAAGAAAATGATTAATATCAAAATTTATAATGTTTTAATACTAAATGCTTTTGATAATTTTACTTCGTTGTTGATAATAATGCTCCGTGTTGACTCCATCACTGCTCAATACCTTGTTAATAGCTAATACATCTTATGTTAAATATTAAATTCTTCTGATTTAAGGTTAAAACAAAAATGTTGATGTCTTGTTCTTTTTTTTCAATTCAAATATTTTTTTACGACAGAATTAATTATAGGTACATTCATATGTTTTCATCTATATACAATCAATCAAGATGTTCGGAATTGTGAAATAATAAATAATTTTGAGAGGTTTATATCCTTATAGTCCCTACTATTCGAGAAATGCTCTATAGCTGTAAATTGCTAGTTACGGTAATCTGCATATGTGGAAACTAGTGGTTGGGGTTAGAACTAGACAACTCTTAAAATAAGATCGAACTTTAGTTTAAAATATTAAATGTTTCAAGAATGATATTTTAGAATTATTGCATTAAAACTCGTTGAAAAAGCTGCAAAATTTTACACTAATCAAATAGGGCTATTTTTTAATTTGTAAAAATATATCCCATTTATAATACTCAACTAATTATTCAAAAAATGAATTAAAAATATTATACTACCGAGACGTATTCATTAGTATTATTAGATGCAATGAGAAAAAAATTCGGGTAAAATTGCCGTGCTGTATTGTAATAACAATTTTGGTAAAAAAAAATGGTAATAAAAACCAAAATATACGGTATTTAAAGCATTCATTAAGTATTTTTCCCAATATTTATAGTGATCTAAGGTATCATTATAAAACTACCAAACTTTACCACGTTTACCTAATTTTTCATACGTTATAAAACCATAATTGTTAATTTTATCAAAATCATTACCAAAGCGTAGAAATTAGTAGAAATTACCAAACTTTTTGGTGTTCCCATAGAGTCAGAAACAATATATTTAACCATATTCTGGTAGTTTTGACCATACATTTTTTCTGTGTGATTCGTGCTGTAAGTTTTCAGTTTCATTATTCCAAAGGATATTTTTTTTCTCAATCTCATCACCATTTGTAATTATTTTTTCAATTTCATCAGACATCATTTTTTATAAATTTCTTTTCACTCAACTTTAGATAATATTGCAGCACCAACTATGCAAAATAGCTTTTAATATTTATTGGCAGTAAAAGGACATTGATAGCTTTATTTCACACCCTTACATTGCAATTTGTAAAAGATATTAACGAAGGAGTTAACTGTTGAAATTCAACTATTTTTGGATATACACAACTCGCTAGGAATTCCATATTTACATAGAGGTTTTGTCTAGTTATCCAACTCATAGAGCAGTTGCAAACCAAAAAGTTTCCTGAAACAGAAAAAAATAAAAATAAATAATTGTTTAAAATTGCATAAATTAAATTTCATTCTCTAATGGATTTAATTATAATCAAAACAGCGTTCTATGCAATGGAAACAAAGATAAAAATTTTCCAGTTGGTCCTAATATGCGATTTATGATTTTTATTGACAATGTACAATAAAAAAACAACAGTGAAGTACTTTTTATCAATTTATTGCATGAAAATTAATCTCAATACTGAAAGATAAGTTGTTTAAAACGGAAAATTTCTTTCAACTTTGCTATTTTACTATTTTAAATAATGTAATTTTTCTTCAGAGACATAAACTTTTTAATAGTAAAAAAAAAAAAAAAACCTTAAGCCTATTTTTGACTAAGATTTTAAATATATACTTTGGTTTTGAGTTGGTTAGCACTGAATCTACTCTTGGCGACAGTATTTGATTCATTCTTAATAATGTGAAGACAATACTGGGGCGTGCGCACACATCTCTATCACAATTTCGAACGCAGAACAAATGATAGCAGTAACAACCCGGCCTCCGCATCATGCTCCCCAGCCGACTAACCGTAATGAACGTTGCATACTCTGAAATCGTTGGGACATTACATTACAGTCAATTTTAGACTTTCCAATTTTAGAATTACAGACATTACATCACAAGACATAATCTTAGAAAGTGCAATCCCATTAAGCATTCAGTCTTTAGCATGGGGAATCTTACTCTGACCAGGTCTGTGGTTTTTGAAGACTCTGCCCACCATACCAACTAGGCGACTATCAAAATCTATACAAAATGCATCCAGTTTATGACAAGCATGTTGAATTTTAATTTTTTTCGAAAAATTAAGTTAAGGATTTTTTATTCTTACCTCCAAGGTCGACTCTTTCTACAGACAATGGTATTTTAGACCATGTAGATGATGGTAAAGTCTCTAAGAGATTGTCATTAAGTCTAACTTCTTTTAAGGCATTCATTCCTTGGAAGAAATCCGCTGGAAGCGAACTTATGGAGTTAAAGCTAAAAAAATTAATTATTCCATTGAACAAAAAAAATTTAACCGAATCAAATGATACAGCATTTTATGACAAAATATATCATTAGATAAATTTTTGAACTGCATGAAAAATAATATTGATAATAAAAGCAATAAAGAAGAAATCAGAATTCTTCGAACATTATGCAAAAAGAGAGCTTCTTTTTAAAAGTGTGTTTTAAAAAATTAACGTAAGAAGTTTCTCAGACACAAGCTTTATGTGCTACAGATCCAAACTAAAATAAAGATAGCATAGTAAAAATAGGGTAAACTTTGCGTAACTTTTATAGAGCGGGTTTTTATGCAGTATTAAATTAAAGTTTTCTTAGTTCAAGATGTCCCTGTAAATTATGCTAATAATTTTTTTCCAGTTGATAATTTAATAACAAAATCAGAAAGAAAATGAAATGTCACGAAAAAAAAATATTTTTTTCCTATTGAAGGACTTATATTTTGCCATTTAAAAAGTATCAGGGTAGTTCTAAAATTAGAAAGATGTTTTGAGCCAGTGGCACCCAAACTTTTTCTGGTTGTGGCACTCTTACGAGATTTGAAATAGTTTCACGGCACCCCAGCTACATAAAGATTGTCTGCGGAAAAGTATTTACTTTATGCATACAATGAAGATATAAGTACTACGAATAATAAGATGGCGAATAATAATTTTATAAGACTAAGAAACGCTAGCTATGAAAGGGGTAAGAATAAAAACATTGATAATATAACTCATACTAAGAATCCATTCAAGTATTATATTTTTAATTATCTTATAAGAAGGTGTTATATTTAATCATATGTAATATAAATTATAGCAATATAAGAGAAAATAAAGAAATATTACAATCCCCACACGAAAGTATTGTGAGTTTTTGTGCAGTGGATGAGCTTGCTTCTTATTAAATAAAATTTCAAATCACGGAATATAGATTTCCAAGTCAGAAGATGAACTAGATCAGTGATCCACTATCATTTAATCAATTTCCGTTTGCACTTTTTTCTATTGGACGATTAGTATTCTTATCCCAATCTAAACGTATTTCTATTGGTTGTATCCAGAGATATATTATACAAGATAAACGACTCCAGCCAAAATAGCTATAAAAAAAAAAGAAAAAAAAAAGCGATGCGCCATTGTTACACATCCGGGTCTTTTCGCCTAGCAAAACGACAGTTTTTACATTTTCCCAATCTTATCAAAGCAATTAAAGACTCTTAACTGCTTAATTTCAATTGAATTATGAATACTCTTATATATATTTTAAAAAGTGTGCATTTTCTGAAAATAATAAAATAAGTTTTATTTTTTGTAATGAAAGCAAATGATAAACATTTACTTTCTATAAGCATCACTATATGACTGAACCAATTACTATATTTAATAGTTCCATGAAGTTTTTAACTCATTGAAGAAATCAAAGACATAGATTTTCTATACAATAAAATTTTCTTTTTTTTATATAGTTGTCTCTCTTTCCTCCCTTCTTACATGAAAAAAAGTAAAAACTATTTTAATGACTCGTGAATAGCATGAAAAGCGAGTTTTGTATATTTTTTTCTTGAAAGGAACTATGAAAAAATTGAATTCTTATCATTGTCACTAGATAGCAGCATCATTATTCGAAGGCTAGCTCGTTTTAAATTTTACATACGTTTTTAAAGGGGAAGTGGTGCCTTTTAATTTTCTGCTCTTTGGTTGTATTTTGTAACTGATTGAACATTAATATTAATGGAGTTCCAGTGGACAGGTAAGTAAAGTGTCGTTATCTTTGACTTAACGCATTTCTTTTTCAATGTTTATTACTGAGCAGTTTTGTCCTTTATAACTATAACTGCTAAAAACCAGTCTTTACCTTGAAGTAGAAAAGGGAATAAAAATACTTTTAGCTTGTTTTACTTAGGATGGGACACTCATATTTTACTGAAACTCAATCTTCTACCTTGAAACTTATACCTTTCCGATAGAAAATAATTGTCATTAAGAAAATAATAAACTTGAAGTCATAGATGATTTTTCGCCGCACTCCAGGGTGCCATGGTATGCACTGTGGGAACTTCTAGTCTTGGTATTAATTATAGTTATTCAAATCTGGTCCAATAATCAATCATTCGATTTTTATCATAATTTTAGCCTATTTCAATTTAAGAAAATAATTTTCTCTCATGGCAAAATCTAAATGCTCATAAAAATTTGTAAAATGATAAAAAAACTTGGAAATTAAAAGGTATACCTAATAAATCGTAATATTTTTAACATATTTAAGCAATGTTTTATTTAAGTTAATTGTATGCTTACAAACCTTAAATCCAGGATTTCCAGCTTAGAATCAGCCATTATGAAAATCTTTCTGCTTATTGTAGTTAAAACATTTTTGGAAAGATCCACTCGCTGTAATTGAGGAAGATTTGAAAACGCGTAATCTTGTATTTTATTAATTTGATTATTTGATAAAATTAAAGTATCCAGACTTCTTAACGTTGCTGGAAACGAAGCACTCTCTGCTAGATCGATATTATTGTAAGAAAAATCTATTAGTTTTAAAAGCGGTGTTCGTCGTAGTTCTATTGTAGATGTAGATATTGTTCCAGACTTAGGAAGACAACCAGAGCACAAACGACCACTAAAACACAATGAAAAAAACAAATATGATTAATTTCAATTTTGTATTTAAATATTCGAAAAGTAATCAATATGTTATTAATTATCCTACACAACGAGAGTGAGTCCGAAAATAGGTTTCTCCGTTAGTTTTTCCCAGAAAATCGAACAACAATGTGGTAGACAAGACAGCGATTGAAGGTGTAAGACACCATTGGGTTTTGTTTGACCATGATCAAGAAAAAGATATTGTTGCAGTGCATGCGCAAAGCGAAGAACCTCTCAGTCTGGTCTCGTAGGGCCAATCCAGTAGCGTTTAACGACAAGCTTTCCTGTTTCGCTTTTTCTTAAATAAAAGAAGTCTTGATTCTTGATTTTTTTTTTCTTTTTTAGTTCAGGTAACAGATTTTAAAATAAATAAAAGCATAACTGCGACCAGTTACAACTAAGAAGTTACAAATCACAGAAAAAAAAGTAAACGTGTCGTTAAACGCTGCTGGTTCGTGAATTAATGTCCCGGAGTTTCGTTGCTAGCGGATGCTGAACTTTTTGGAGGTTGGAACCAACAATGCTATGCAGTACTGTTACACACTGTCGAAATTGAAGGATAGAGACTATTTAGAAAAAGCGGCTTGGTATCGTATAGTTATCGTGTCATATCGTAATATTATCGCAGAACACACTAATAATATCGTATTATTTTAATTACATCAAATCTTTTGTTATTAATCGTCGATTATTTTAGTGACTGTCAGATTATAAAAAAAAAGAATTTTAATCGGTGTTATAAGAGAAAATTTTCATTTCTAGATGAGGTTGTAAGTACAAAATAACTAAAAAAGCTCGTTGATAAATTTGTTAATTCGGAACATGATCATCTTTACATTTAATTGTTGTTATACATGTTAACCATTCTAATTGTTTTCTTGAAGTAGTAGTTCTCGTCATGTAATAGAAAAACGGAAACACACTAAAAGTTTTTTTAAATAAACTCATTTTTTAAAAAAAAATTATTTAAATAAAAAATTTTTATAATTTTTTTCATTTGGACGAAGGGAATTTTAAAAAAGCCTTTAAAAATATATTGTTTTCCAGAACAAATCCAGACAGTTTATTATATATGAGCACTAATATTGAAATTGTCAAAATATTTTTCTATTTTCTTTGATATTCCATATTTAAGAAATAAACAAATCAAATCTATCAATAAATATATGAGAAAAGATATTTCATTTAAAAAACCAGTAAATAAAAAAGTATGGAGAAAAGATTTTTTTTTACTCCTAAAATGTCAAGAAGTCAATAAACTATATTTTATCTTATTTCCCGAACAAAAGACATCTATTTATTCCTTAAATGCACAAATCCGTAAATTCTACATTTCACTAGAAAACAATGTGATAAATACAGAGTTATATTCCTTCTATTTAATGGTCTGTCAACCCTCGCTATCAAATAAACAAATAACTCTTTCACGGACTTTAGCTAGAAAGAAGCAAATACATATTTATATTGCTTTGTGGAAATCTTTCAGAATTAGTTCTACACAATTTGTATTAGATCCGAGGAAAAAAAAATCTAAGTGTACATTTTCCTCCATGTATAAATAAAAAAAATTTATAATTATATGAGGTATGCGTGAGCTTCAAAGGTAACTTTTTCCCGTTTAAAAGTAACACAAAAGTAAAAATTCTGCAGAAATGTTACAATAAAACTATCATGTTTGTTTATATATATATATTATAGTGATTAATTATTATCACTATGATATATATATATATTAAAAGAAGTGAGAATTTAAATAGAACCAAAACGAAATTTGAAGATGCACATGTTATTATTGTTTAATTAAGACAATTTTGGTTTTAGCTGTTTTCTAGCGCTTTTTCATTTTGACTTATTGTTTATAAATTACATTTTGTTCTTAACTTTTGCTTAATTCTATTTTCATACTTTGATTGGATTATATATATATTTAAAAATCGTAAGATTTTTTAAAAAAATATGTATATTTAACAAAACAATACACTCAAATTTTATGAATCTTGAAACAATAACTTTTAGTTTGGGATGCTTACACAATTTTTTTGAATTAGTTAATTTTACTAAACATTTGTACCAGATATATAATTACTGGCATTAGAATTAACTGACTATCTATTAGATGCATAAACTTACAAAACCCTTAAAAATATGGGTTTAGTAACATTGGAGTTAATATATAAGTTTCGTCTAAATTGCTCACTCGTACAATGTATATTTAATGTTTTCAATGTTTTATAAAGATTGAAAACACATTGTTTGCACGAAATGGTGGTTATTTTCCCATTTCGCGGTTGTAGGTTTGGATAACCTTATTTGTAAGCACATTAAAAAGCAAATGAGTAGTAAATTTCAGTCGTAAAACTTAAGTTCACAACACCGAGCAACGGTAACAAAAATGAACCTAAAAAAATAAACATAATGAGAAACGTGATGTAACGGTTCAGGAAGGAAGTATTTAGTTTTAACAATGAAGAAAACTACAAAAAAAAAATCATGGAATGTTTAGTTTGTTTAAAAAAAATCACTCTTAATAACTTTTGTTGATTTAATAATCGGATTTTCATGTACTGGAGTGCAATTTTAATTGTTTAAGAAAATAGACTTAAAATCTGCTTATTAGATATTTTATGTTACAATATCAGACACAAAAATGTACTTTCTCTGAGTGATCTAATTTGTTTTCACCGGATTTAGTTTTTTGACCACCTATCCCAAATACAGGAAATTAGACCTTTATAGTTAAGTCTGAAGAGCAGTCGGAATTTTTAAGCCCCTTTATTTCATTTTTGTAAAACTCTCCTTATCTCTGAAATTTTTAAATAATATGCCTATTATTTGCGCAATAAATATTATAGATATACATTAATATAAATTATTTTTTGCACAATAATTAATATATAGTAATATTAATTATTTTTAATCTATTACTTACGTTTTGCAAAGATATTTCGAAGCAGAAGTAACTTAGTTAAATTATTTCTTTTGAGATTATAAATTAAAATGTTGGAAAAAATTTTAAAATGTAAAGCACACGAAGTTTTAAGAGACAAAAATTCAAAATTTAAACAGAATTGTTCATATAGCTCCCGAGAAATAAAATCTTTAAAATACGAAATTTTTTTAATTTAAAAAATTGCAGAGTACGTTCAAAAATTTTTATTTAAAATTACTTGTCAATAATGTAAAAATGTGTCTGCTTGAGAATCAACAAAAAAAAAATAATCCTATAATGAAATTAATAAGTAATAATTTTTTTTTTTTGCATAGAACCTTGTTTGACTAAATAAGTTTCTAACTGTATGCAATTTTTTTCTTAATTCGTATAAATAGGTTCAGAGAAATAGTGAAAAACGTGCTAAGTTAATGCGATTAAAAGTCTCTAACTTCAGACAATTTTTTTAAACTACTGGGACAATATTTTCAGGATTATAATTTCCCTATACGTTTTGAGAACAGAAAAAGAGTATAAGTTCAGAGAAAGTACGATTATGTGTGGATTTTTTTTTCTTCTATCCCCTGTAACATTTAAAAAGGCATAATACAGTACGCGAAAATACGATCTTTGGATCAAAAGTAATAGTGTTCTGATAATTATTCTGGACTGTTGTACAGTGCGCAGTATATAAAACGGAACACACTGAATAACTTTTGATCTAATGACCGGATTCCACGTTCTAAGGCTCTAACAATTGAGGGTCTCACATTAAATAAGCTTTTTAATTTGAGCAGACGATATATTAAACCATTAAGATTAATGATCTGAAAATTCGAGCATTAGATCAAAAGTTATTCTGGGTGTTACGTTTTTTATTTTGCAATCTGTACCTGTTATAGAAATATAGAAAGACATTACACACTTTATAGCTTGTATATTTAATGTCATAAATTTTGAAACTTTACTTTTTATAGTTTAATCTCACCTTAGGTTTGAACTCTTGACAATAACACTAGTTAAGAAATCTGCTTGGCCTTCTAAAGCGTCTTCCACTAAAAAATAACCATTTAAATTACCATTTTGTATTTCGATGTTTCTAACTCGTAGTTCTGATAACCATTTTTTAGGGAACATTCCACGAGATGTGATTTTGAACTTCTGGTCTTTTAATAATGGTATAACTTCATCTTTTTCTTCCAGAAAAACATTTAGCAACACAAAACGATCAATTAGAAGACTTTTTAAACTTTGAGTAACCTGAAAAATACACCCATTGTATAGGATATTCAATATAAGTATATATATATATATATATATATATATAATTAGAAATTTAAATTTGCTCATTAATTTTTTTTGTCACCCACAGCATTAGGATTTAAAAATTAGCAATAGAAGACATTGTAATTTGGTTTATTAGTTGATTGTACAGTGCGCAAAAAGGTCCACCCAGAATAACTTTTGATCTAATAATCTGATCTTCACGTTCTGGGACTCCTCCTTAATGATTCGAGGGGGTGTCCTCAAATATACTAATTACTTAGAGCAGACGCTATTTTATGTTAGTCCCGCAGAGGACTGATCGTTAAGACATGGTTCCCAACAGATCACCGAAGTCAAGCATCACTGGCTGCGGTCAGTGTGCGGGTGGGTGACCACTTGGATCAGTCTGCNATTGTAATTTTGTTTATTAGTTGATTGTACAGTGCGCAAAAAAGGTCCACCCTGAATAACTTTTGATCTAATAATCTGATCTTCACGTTCTGGGACTCAATCTTAATGATTCGAGGGGGGGTCCTCTAATATACTAATTACTTAGAGCAGACGCTATTTTATGTTAGTCCCGCAGAGGACTGATCGTTAAGACACGGTTCCCAGCCGAAGTCAAGCATCACTGGCTGCGGTCAGTGTGCGGGTGGGTGATCACTTGGACCAGTCTGCGTAGGGACCGAGGGTGTGCGGTATTGATCCTCTTTAAACTGTTCTACCGTAAAGTGCTCGACTTCGCGTGCAGGTCGTCTGGCTACCGAAGCGGGGGTGCCATCCCCTCTGCAGAGGATCAAAAATTATGATAGCATGTCTTCGGATCATCCTCAGGGATGTTTCCGAGACCGTCGCCAATAGCCCATTGTGCAGCTCTAGTGTGACGTAAATGAACTACTACTACTATTTTATGATACGAATTCGGACAGAAAAACTTTCTTAGCATACCTTTACCATTTTGTACATACTACCTCTAAACATACCGTTTTTTTTAGAGGGATTTGGACTTCTGACTCCCAAAATATAGGGGGTAGTAAAATTTGGACCCTTTACAGTTAATTTTGCTTTTTACGTAATTCGCTATATCTCGAACTTTCTAAGCGAATTCAAAAATTTTGCACACTATTATAAAATTCGTTTATCCAAAGATAATTCCTTGCAAAAAATAATTTTTGGTTGTTATATATTACTTTTTTATCATTTTATTTAATAATAGTCGAAAAAATTTTGAATTGTGAGACATTAAATTCCTTACATCATGTTAAGGAATGTGATTTTACGTAACAAAACACAAAATTTGAACGAAATCGGCCGAATAGTTCCTGAGAAATTGAATTGAATTTTTTTTATTTTTAAATTAGATTCCTCAGAAACTATTCGATCTATTTCGTTCAAATTTTGTATTTTGACATTCATTAATAAATTATTCATAAAATTACATACATTCATAAAATTACATTCTTAAAAATAATATAAAAAATTACATACCTTACAATTCAAAATTTTTTTATTATTATTAAATAAAATAATAAATATTAACTCCTTTCAAAAGATGACTTAGTTATCTTTGGATAAACAAATTTTCTAATTGTGTGCAAAATGTTTTCCTTGACTGAGGTAAAGCAGAAATAAAATCGTTTCTGTTCTTATACTTGTGATGCCATAATAGGCAATGTGACAGCTAACTTTTTAATTCAAGACAAATGTAAAACTAATGAAATCACTATCTTGACTAAATGGTACATCAAAACCCATAACTCCTTATTTCTCTTACCACAAAAATGCTTCAGTTGCAGGGTTATATTAATTCTTACGGTCTTGTATTGGCGATTAAGCTATATTCAAATTATTTCAAAATTTAATATTAATTACGAGGAGTTAGCTTTGTTATTTTATTTACAGATAAATCACAAACTATGGGTTTTTTCCCATGCTCCTGTCTGTTGGGAACAATTCAAGCAATTTTTAATTTGACTTTTGAATAGGCTGGTCATGGGGATCTCCCTTGGTCTGTCCTTATTGATATTATTTTGAAAAGAAAAATTTATTATGTCACTTCAATTGTATAAAAATATACATCAATTTTTGTATCTAGAGCTCTAAAAAAATACTACTCAAATAACAGTTTTATTATGATCCAGTTTTTTATCATCGACTGTCATTTTCAAGATCCTGATTTCATCACAATCTTCAATTAGTCAATTATATTATACCACTCCGACCACACCAAATTTCATCATTATAATACTATCTTCCAAATAGAGAAGTGTGACAACTAGCACAATATTAATGTTTTAGTTGATGACTAGGGCAAAATAAAAATATTTTAGTTGATGACTGGGGCAAAAAAAAATATTTTAGTTGATGACTGGGGCAAAATAAAAATATTTTAGTTGATGACTGGGGCAAGATAAAAATATTTTAGTTGATGACTGGGGCAAAATAAAAATATTTTAGTTGATGACTGGGGCAAAATAAAAATATTTTTTATTCATGAATACATTAAGACAAAAGTTCAATTTTTCTTATTAGCGGCTAAAATATTTATTCTCCCAGATTGACACTCAAACATCATTGGATTTAATAGTCCGAATTTTAACTCATTTTACTCTACAAATTAGAAAAGTAAACATCTCTTAGCATGTATTTTATATTTATAGTTTGACTAAGTTTAAAGTCTTGTATAACAAAACTTAATATTCCGTATTTCAGCGAAAATTATTCGATTTCCTCCCTATAGATCACTGTTTCTCAACCACCGGTCTGCGGATTGATATTTGAAGTGAAATTAATGTAAATATCTATATTAAAATAGGCTTAGACTTAAAAATATTTTTAATCGTAGAGAGAATTTGAAATACCAGAAATAAACTGTTCAAAAAATTGGTTAAGTTTCACAATTTGTCAAGGTTAAAATTATGTACTTACTTTACCGGTTACCAATAGTCCAAATTATATACTAACTTTACCGGTCCGTAATAAAACTGAAATATTTTTACTTGTCCTTCTAGTAAATCGGTTTGAGAACCACTGCTATACATGACAGTGTTGATTTTTCGAATGTTTAATTGGTATCGATAATCTAGTGTTGAGAGACTTCGTTTGTGAAACGTTTGTTCTTATGTGGCTACATCTATTATTTTGACAGGAACAGCAAATTTTCTGTTATTTTGATAGTCGTGTTTTTATGTAGTGTTGAAAGAGGTTGAAAGAAATCTGGTTTAAATCTTAAGTAATAGGAGTACCTTAGAGTAATCGTTCCTCTAAGGTTTGAACAGGGTTTTTTTGAGGAGGGATGCGATGAAATTTCCGAAACATGAGAATTTTGAGGACTTTTTAAACGAAAGTTTTCTTTTTCTCACATGGCGGGCTCTTGGGATGTATTGTCCCATTGGCCTTTTAGTGCCAGAACTGCTACTCTCTTCTCGTTACCCAGTGGGCACCTGTGGCGGAGCAGCGACACCCACGTCACACAACCACAAACGCGTTTATAGGGAGCGTCACATTCACACAAAGGAGAAAGGACATAGAACACAGAGAGAAAGAAACATCCATGCCCTGAGCGGGATTCAAACCCGCAACCATCGGCTCCGCAGTCAGGCACGCTAACAACTCAGCCACCTGGTCGGCTTTTAAACGAAAGTTATTTTTCGTATTGAAGGTATTCTTGTATCGTTATCTGTCACGCTAACAACGATCGTTATAATATATTTAAAAAAAAATAATAGAAGTTTGCCAGAAGGGTGGTTACGAGTTTATAAAATTCTGGTTGGTCTAGTTTCTGTGATATTTTTTTTCGGGTCGCTGCCCAGAAATTGCCAAGACTTGGCGATTATTCTGAGGCAGATCACGATACGGAAATCTTATTTATTTTTTTAAAAAATAATAATTTCTCACTATTATTGCCAGTTAAATAATGTGCGCAAATAAGAAATAATTTTTTTCAACATCTTTAATAACGTTTGATCTCGTGAACTTAATGTTCTTGTACGAGATGATGATTTGACCTTAATTATTCTAATTTATGCAGACAATATTAGGTAGCGAAATCAGGCATAAAAATGCAATTTCTCTGAATATATGCATACCTTTTTTTTCTTCAACGGATTTAAAATCCCAACTCTCAAAATATGGGAGGTAGCAACAATTTTGAAAATAGGATTCCAATAATTTGATCAGGTGGTCAATCGAAAGTTTAGACCCCTTAATGTTAAATAAATTAGCGTATTTCGCCATGTCTCCGAAACTAATAATCCCCAGAAGCCTGCAAAAAAGAATTGTTTTGGTATTCGCGAAAGAAGACGTTTCGAATATTTATTGTACCACCCAAAGTTTGTCTGCTAAAAATGAAAGACAATAAGTCAATTATGCTGTTTCTAATGTCACTTGAATAAGCCAAACTCATCAGCCATTGGTCTTTTACGAATTAAGTCGATAAGGTGCGCTATTCGTTTGACAAAGGAGCACCGCCAGGGTAAAAGCACGTCTTAGCCTAAAATTCCACAAATAGATGGCAGCACCACTCCATCCTTCCACAATTTAGCCATATATCTAAAGGGGAAGGAAATTTTCTCCAGATCCTTGTAACCATGGCGCTGCTCAGCCACCGACCACAGGACTTTTGATTTCACACATTTTAAGAGCTTTTATCGCATGCATTTGGTGGGTTTTAGTGGAGTCGAAGACCGAACTCCGGACCAAAGTCTGATTCTCTAACCACTTGTCTACTTCAGTCCCTTCAATTATTTTTAGTTATATTTTACCTCAATTTCAAACTGTTACTTTTACTGGTCGTTATAAATGCTTGCTATGCGAGACTTAAAACTCATCCTGTAAAATAATGATAATCAAAACTATTTAAAAAAAAATTATAGTAAAGTGTTACTTTTGACAATTCTAAAGAATCATCGATGTTTGGACACGTGACTACTGTTGAGTTGTCTTCGTAGTTTGTGCAAAAACACGGATAAACCTCTTCAAATGATAAACAATCTGATCCTGCTCGTATCAAAGTGATGCTTACAACGAAAAGCAATGAACTAATAAGCAGCTTTGCATGTTTTCCTGAAAATATTATAATTTCAGTTTAAAAATACATAAAGATTTCTTTATGAAAGTTGAATTTTAAAATTATGAAAGAATTTCGATCAAATGGTTTAATTTTAAATCAACCTTTCGATTAAATCCTCCACTCTAAATTCTGGTTAATAAGATGTAAATTTTACTAAATAATTTTCATCGAAAAAAAAATTTTTGGAAACCCGGTAAATTAATAAAAATTCTTAAATTTCCTTAAAAAAAGACAGTTTTAATTATAAAATAAGGTTTTTAAGTTTATAAAATAAGGTCATAGTTTTTCCATTAGGCTTGTATTTTTTACGCAGGTAGCGTAAAAAATACAAACAAGGAAACTATATTTAAATCTATTTCGCGAAAACACTCTCAGTTACACTAAGTTATAAATAATTTCAGTTAGGCGTATTCTTAGTTTCTATGTTTAGTTGCGATCTACAAGACATTTCACAATAGTTTTCTTTACAACATATTTTTAGTTTTTTGTCAAATGTAAAATAAAAATAAAAACTTCTTAGGGGTCAAAAAGTAATATTTCAATGAGGGTGAAAAACGAACAAAAACTCTTTTAAAAATCTGACGACTGAAAATGTCTATTTTATATGCGATAGAATTGGTATTGAGGAAAGCAAGATTATAAGTATCAAAACCAGTTTGATTTCCGGAGAGAACTGTGAAGAGGTAAAAGGTTATTATTAGAAACATTAAAATATAATCTCACATTTATTAACAATTTTGAACGCTTTTAATCCTACCGTCTTCATTAGTGATTCAACAGATTTTGATATATTTTTTTTGTTATAGATTAATAAAATATATACATATCAGGGACACAAATACCGATTTCTGCGTTTAACACTGTTAATATTAGTTAATATAATAATTTAAAATATTTGAACAAAAAACATTCAAACTTTGATATTACGTTAAATTGAAATTTCGGTTTGTTGAAAATTGTAATACGTATTTATAACATTTTTGCAAAATAATAACTGCGTTGACATTTTTAACAAAAATGAATCGTGAAATACCTATACAGAAAAAATAAAAAACCAGAAAATCCTTCAAAAGGAATCACATACATATTTATACATACAGTGGGAAAAAAGTGACTCTAAATAACTTTTGATCTAATGAATCTTTCCTCACTTATTAGCACTCTAACTTAATGAACCTGAAATATGCTAATTAGTGCAGCTGATAATTTTAACTACGAAATCAGACACAAAAACATACCGTTTCTGCATGAACATATTTTTTGTTGTTGACTGATTTGGATTCCTGACCCTTAAAATTTGGGGATAGCCGCAATCTATAAAATATGGTCCTAATAGTTAGGTCAGTAGAGCTGTCGAAATTTTGGACCCTTAATATTAATTTTATTTTGTGCGTATTTCGCGATATTTCTAGAATTTTTTATGTGAATTGAAATTTTTTTTGCATACTATTGTAAAATTCGTTTATTCAAAGACAATTCCAATGAGAAACAATTTTTTAAATATTTCTTATTATTTTTTAAATGATAGTCTAAAAAATTTTTTTGAATTGTAAGGTATAAAAATTTTCACACCATTTTAAAGAATATAATTTTATACAGCATAACATAAAAATTGAATAAAATCTGTAAAATAATTCTTTAGAATTCAAATTTTAAATATACAGCATTTTTTTTGGTCTATACATTTACGATTTGCATTGAGCTACAGTAAAAAAATTAATTTCTCGTATGTATACCAAACTTTTCCTCAAAAATTTGCAGGAAAGCGAGGATTGGCTAGTAACGAATTGGCCAAAACAATCTTTTATTCATCTATTAGAATAGCATATGAAAAAGGATTCCAGATATTTTAGTAATATCGAAAAATTCGTGATTTCAAAGTTCGTCAAAACTATGCTAGACTGCATAATATTTTCGATCTATTAAGAATGTAAATATGAATCTACTTGTGGGTAATTGATGATATTGACGAGAAATAACAAGGCGATTAGTCCCTACTGAACAATCTGATATAAATGTTAGAATAAAATTGGAAGTATTTTGCTAAGTTGAATTATTTATGTAAATACCTAAGAAATGATAAAGAAAAAAAACTTACACATCGAAATTGAAACAAAATGAATAGAAAGTGTCAAAAAATAATTTTCAATATTGCGGCGATAACAATCGAGGAGGTCAAATTGATGTGCGCTTATTTTTAGTGCTATAGAATTTCCTTTTTTTGTAAAGTAAAAAAAAAAAAATTTTTTTTTTTAAAGTTAATGTTCGATAAAAATTACAAGTACAGTTTGACACACATAATTTAAAATTATTGCAATTATTGAAAATTTACGCTCACTTTTTGTAAGCTGTTGAACACAGTTTTCTGTAAAAATAAAGTAAATAAATAAAAACTGAAAAAATTTTAAGCTAATGATTTTTAGTTTGCACATTTGTACAACTAGACACAGTGCACACTGAAAAACAGAATTAATAAATAAAATTTGCATACCATTTTCACTGAATAATGCGATAAAAGGCATATTTCAATCGTTTGAATTGCGTCCAGTGGATCGAATGTCTTCGGGAGTTTTGAAGTGTAAGGTATTAGGATAAAAATCTGTGTGAAAGGCGTGGAGTTTCACTAGAAACATCAAATTTTTCAAACAATAAAAGAATATACAATAGCTGTAGGATTTCCTAGAACCAAGCTTTCACCATAAACGTAATTTGTGTTTAAGTAGACTTCAAATACATATGGCAATTTCCAGAAACAGTGTCATTATTCGTGAATAAAAAATAAGAAAAAGTATTGGAGAATATGCTAATTGTTAAAAAAAGTGTTTTTCAGCTTGGCCTTTCATAAGGTATTGTGGGCAACGGTTAGGGTTTATTCTCTATTTTTAAGGAAAAATTCCTTCTACCTGATTATCAGGAGCAACAAATCAAAAAACTAATACATGCAGCACAAATTAAGAAAACATAAAAATCATGTTCATGCTGGACAAAGTCACGTGCATTAATATTAATAAAACCCATATACCTACGTGCTATATGGCTGCTTTATACAATATTATTATGCACCCATACATATTAGATCTACAAATCAATCTAATGAAGTTTAAATAATTCGCAACATTTAGAAAAAATTTATAAACAAAAGATTGCTTATCATTAAACGACTACAAGCTTTGAAAAATTTAAACTCTTACCTTTAGCTCAAAAAATACCAAACCCTTAAAAAAAAAAAAAAAAAAAAAAAAAAAAAAAAAAAAAAAAAAAATCCGCGAAAAATTTATTCTAAGACAGTAAATTTTTTTTTTTATCAAGTTTCAACAAAAGCTTTTTTCTGATATAAAATTGTGTTATCATGAGAAATGATACATTTGTGTTGGGAAATTAACAAACTTTTGAAAAGAGTTTATAAAAGAATTATTTTTTTAAAAAAAATTCTTTAAAAAATAGAAAAAAAGCCTTAATTCAAATGTTTCTAGGTTTCAGTAAAAATCTTCCGTTTCCCTGAGTTTTCAAGTAAGTTTTTAAGCCCTGCGTTTTCTAAGTTTACCCTGAGGTGTATGAACCCTGATGAGGCGCATGATTATGAAACCAGTTCAGTCCATTTTTGAAAAATACTACAGGAGACAAATTACTCTCATTTGAATTTGTAACTGCTTTAAATGTTTACAGAAAAAAATTTAGATACGTTATTTCAATTATTTGGGGCTCAATTTATTTGAATGTCGAAGACAAAAGAAAAGAAAAAAAAGTACATCCAATTCAAAGGGCTTAGACATGAATAGATTTTAATTTGCTAATTTTAGTTCTTTTAGTATAACAAAGTCAACGACTGATGCATACCTTATTTGGAGGTCAAACTGCATTTTATAAGTACTAATAAATATCCAAAAAATATTCAAGATTCTGAAAAATTTAAAATATTTTTCAATTTCAGAAATTTTTTGTATTTTTTTTTTTAAATAGTTATATATGTTTTTTAGTTTTGAAAAAGTATTGAAGGTNAAAAAAAAAAAAAAAAAAAAAAAAAAAAAAAAAAAAAAAAAAAAAAAAAAAAAAACGAGAAGCAATAGTTTTTGTTTAAAAAGAAACGAAAAAGAATATCTTCAGACTCGTGAATAGCTAGAAAAAAATTTGTGTTTGAATGGGAGAATATGATTTAAAGAAAAAAGAAACTCATGTTAAATATATTACAAGAAAATCACGCAATTTGTAAATGAAACTTAATGTATATATCAACAATAGAAATGTTTTTTGTTTGTTTGTTTATGATTGTTTGAAATTTCAAATATAGCTTTAAGATTGTGAAAAAAAAAAAATACCGATTTTCAAGCGTCACTTAGTTAATGTTATTAAAATTTCCCCATTCTTTAGCGAAAAACTTGGATAACAGCTAGAAAAATATTTAATAAATTGGATTTCTCTTAAACGCAGGGTTTATAAACTACTGATTATAGAAGCTAAGTTCTTAGAAAGTGTTGTCCAAAATATTGAGAAATATCAACGTTGAATTTTCAAAAGAAGCCAAGAACTGTTGCAATTATTTTTAAAAACATTTTAATGAGAAATAAGTTCAAAACTGCCTATCTATGAGATTAACATGGTTATTGAAAACATTTGAGCAAATCATCACAACTTAGAAAATTAAATTTTCTGACATTTTCATTTATCAGATTTTCATAAGGATATTACAATTATTTATCTTTACCCGCTTTGTGTGAATAAATTACCATATTTGTAAATATGGTTTATAGAGAATATTCATGAAAAACTATAAATACCACAGAGTTAAATATATATATATATATATANCTTTATTAATTTTTGAGGAGTGAAATTTAAAACAGAGAAGTAAAGTTCAAAACAGGAATTATGTGAGTAAATAGCCACCATTTTATAATGCATTACATTCTAACTAACAAATTAACTATGCAAAGTGGACTTTCTAACTTAATTGATTGAATATTTAATCAAAAAAAAATTTTCGAAATTTCCAATTTTTTTACACTATAAATGAATTAAAACAAGGTTTTTAAATAACAAAACATATTAATAAAATACATTGAATTTATTTTGTATGCATTTTTTACTTTTTTTTCCCAACTTTACATTTTATTAATAATTCATGTCATTGACTTTTTCATTGGTGACATGAAAAGGGAGTTCTTCACAAGACGCACAGGAAAATCATCCAAATGTTTGTACCCAAATAATAACGATTAATTTCCGGAAATCAGCATATATGAAAAAGGTGTCATTGATACCCTTGCTATACTCAAGGATATTTTTACAGCAAGTCAAGTCATTTTTTCCCTCCTCATGCATGAAAAAAAAAACTTTAAATTTTATATAACAATTTACGAGGACTATTTTCACTCCAGTGAGGAGTGAAACTCAAATCTGATGCATGAAACACCTGTCTAGATGCTTATTAGCAAACTCAGTAAAAATATAGGTCATTGATTGTCAATTCAGAGTCCTATTTGTAAAAATCTATGGAGTTAACAGTTTATGCCTAGTGCATAAATCCCACTCCTTATAAAATTATAAGTAAGCTCAAAAATAATTAAGTTTACTTTATTTTTTCTAGAACTTAGACTTCACTACATCATTATTATGTTTCATAAATTTTTAAAATTTTTTTTAAGTGGTAATTAAAATCACATTTATTAAATAAAAAGTAAAATTATAAAGCATAAAATTTTCTTTCAAGTACTTTAAATGTTAAAGAAAATCTGTTAAAATGAAGAATTATTTATTATTATGTAAGCATGTATGGATAGCGCCCTTAAAAGCTCAATTTTAATAAAGTAAAAAAGTGATTGCAAAAGTGTTTCATTGTAAATATTTATTTTGCATGTTTAAAATAGTGTTACTCCATAACATAGTAATGATACAAATACATATATTTTAATTTGAAACTAAGTAACAGTGCTTTTTAAAACAACAATGTAAGTAAACACAAAAAAAAATCTTCTTAGTTTCTACCACAAGTAACCTAGGTGGGTGGATACGACTTTTTGAGGGGTGCATCTCCGCTAGCAAAGGTTGTAGACACATACCTGCCAACTTTTAATTCCCTCCATTATGATTTTCCCCAGTGGTAGTAAAACGGAATTAAAATTTCTATTTTAAGCAAAGAAATACGTTGTATTAGAAAAATCTTAACAACCATGAATGTACACATATTAATATATATGCTTAATTTTTTTAAGAATAGTGGTGATCAAAGTCATTTAAAAATTAAGTTCATAAAAGAAAAAGTAGTATATATTTACTACCACTTTAAATATGAAAATACAATTTTACGCCAAATGCGTAAAAGTTGGCAGGTACGTAGATATTTTAGGAGTGTTAAAGGATTTCTAAAGGGTCTTAAACTATGTATAAAATTAGTAGTATTTAGTAAGCATTAAAATTCTTTTTATTTTTTTTAAATTTAAAATTTGATATCTGAGAATTATTTGTTTCTAACTTAGCAAATAATAATTGCAATTAAAATTGTTTGTCTTAAAAAAAAAAAAAAAAATACGCTTTTAAAGAATGGCAATAAAATACTGTAATACCAACGTCACATTTTTTAAGGTCAAAATGTTCATGTGAAACTTTTGTGCCCCAGTTACTTCCCTGAATTTCGTCTAGCCATGATAAAAAGAGATTTTTTATTGAAAAATTTTAAAGTAATTTAATTTTTGTTTACTTTTTCTCACTTTTATCTCATTTCAATCAGACATTTTGAATATATTTTTAAACTAATTTATTACTATCATTTATTTGTTTTCTTTTTTGTTAAATAATTCAAAGGGATGTTATCAAAATATTAAGAACTTCAGTTATCTTATTGTTAACTAGGGAAATATAATAGGCTGCACTAAAACGACAGGCGATGAGTTGACTTGAAAAAATTAATAAAAATTGCTTTTTTATTATAATATATGCAGTATAAGTGTTTTTCTTTAAGTGATAGGTTGAATTTATACGTAAAAATTTTACTTATTAATTATTTTCATCAACATTAGCATAGAAAAAATGTTTCTAATATATACAGGGTGTCTCAGTTAAGCGTTTCAGAACTTCTAAGAGGGGTAGGGGGCACCCTGACGACTCGAAATCATCTAGCAATGTGGGGTCGGAAATGCTTTCCTGAAACGGTGACGTACACAGAAGCACCATAAAGAAAAGAGATCGTAAGTGAAAAATCGCTATAATAATACATTGAAAAAATTATATGGCCTCCTCGGTCACCCGACCTATCATGTCTTGATTTCTGGAGTCATATGAAAACACTGGTTTATGACACCCCTGTTGATAATGCTGGTTGCAAGAATCGCAGTAGCTGCCTGCGAGATATGCCTGGAGTATTGCAGAATGTCCATGCGCCGGAGATGTGAGGTGTACATTGTAGCCGGTGGTAGAAACTTCGAACACTTATTTTGGCCCATGTACCATACAATTTTTTCAATGTATTATTATTATTATAGCGATTTTTCATTTACGGTCTCTTTTCTTTATGGTGCTTCTGTGTACGTCACCGCTTCAGGAAAGCATTTCCGACCCCACATTGCTAGATGATTTCGAGTCGTCAGGATGCCCCCTACCCCTCTTAGAAGTTCTGAAACGCTTAACTGAGACACCCTGTATATATGTCATTAGGTATTTTTTTTCCCAATAACTAAATAGCATATTTATAGAAGAGTATCATAACCAGAATTTTAAAAGATTTAACAAAAAATATAAAAAATTATTATCATCGCTTCTTTTTTTCTTTTTTAAGAGATGTTAAGAATTTTCTGACTTATAAAGTGGGTGATGGTTTAAAAATGTTGGTAACAAAGCTACTAAGGTGTCAAACATTTTTATTTATTTTATAATAACAACATTGTGGCAACATGGATATATAAATCAGCAATGAATGTTAACATATTTCAAACATACTTTTCAGTAGTCATCTGTAAAATAGACACATAACAATGTACAAGTATATGGGGCAAGTAATGGGGAAAATAACACCAATTTCTTTAAAGTCACAAATGTAAGTGTATATAAATTAAGAAGTACAGTTAATAACATTCATATAGATAATATAGTTCTAAAAGAACTCAATTTATTATTTTAAATGCAAAAAAAAGTAAATGAAATAAAAATATTACCACAATTTAAATACCATAAAAGTTTACACAAAAACCACAAAGAAGAATTCTTTAGTAGTTATTTCACTCTCTTGCCTTATAAAATATCAATAAAAATTAAAATAAATAAAAGCTATTGATATGAGCAGCAATACTGATTTTATTAAAATTGAGGTGATTCATCTAAATTTTGAACCAACTGAAATTTATACTTCATATTACTGTATCTATACTTCATTTAAAACTTTATTTTCAATTAATTTTAATCAAAGAATCTTGAGAGGAAGATGGAAAGTTAAGGGGAACTTCCAGTTAATGATGTAACCAAAAAGCAAAGAAAACATCGATAGAAGTATAACCTGCCAATTTTTCTACATTACTCAGCTTGAGCGTAGAAGTCTTGGAAAGCCTTAGTCTCTAGCAAGTGATACTTTGGTCGATAACAGCTTCGTGTTCTTGTGCATGTGATTATTTTAGTGTCCTTTAATAATAGTTCATTTATTTTTTACTAGCATGGAATCAATAACATTTTTGTCAGTACATGGTGAGTGAAAATAAGAAATACTTAGCGTTTAACACTGACAGTAAAATTAAAAAGAAAACATTCAAAATTAGGTTAATTGTCTCTGATCACTCATTCCTGGATTCCCCTTCCATTTAATCCTTGCAGTAGCATTTCCGACAGAAAAATAATTTGTTTTGCAATACATCTAGGGTAGTTTTCCACCTCCTAGCTTTATAATTTTCGTTTTAACTAATAGTATATTTTGTACACGGTTTCAAACTAAATCTTTGCATGAACTAAAGTCAGTTTATTTAAAATAATTGATTTAAATTAGTTGGGATAAAAAGAAAAAGCAACAATGGAAACTGAAATCAGAGCAAATAATGAAAGCGAAATTAATAATAAAAACTTGTATGAATATTTAAAAAGAACTCAGAATATAAGCCACTTTAAAAATGATTAATATTTAATTTAAAGTAAATCTACTTTTCAGAATTTTGCAAAATAGAACAAATTTGATTTAGTGAATGTTTTGAATCCCTAAAGAAGCTTAATGTATAGTTTGATTCAAATATCTTAAAATATGAATCACAAACAGGGTTTTTGACCGACCCACAAACCTGTTTTTTTTTTTTTTAACATTAAAACCCAGGCCCAAATGGTATTTTTATAAACAAAATCAAAAGCTGCCCTTATATCAATTGTTACTTTTTATTTGACTTATAAATATTAATGGATAAATATGCATAATCCTACTTTCAAAACTTAGTGTATTAAGAAAAATGTATATAACTTTGAATTAATACAATAATTTTCCTTGCTTCAATATTAAGAAAAATCATTTTTTTTAAAACAATAAATTTGAGCTTTTTTATGCTATTTCTTTTGAACTGAACAGGTGCTGAGTACAGGCTGGAATAACTTTATCTTTTATCTCCTTCATAAATAATTTTTTCAAATACAAATTAAATAATGTATAAATATTATAAAAAAATATTAAATAGAATTTTTTAATTTTCGAAAGAATATTTTTATTTGATAAAATATAAAAATGGATGGATTAAAATTATTTTGTTGGTAGTTATATTTAAATGATACAAAGTGATGATTTAAATGTAAAAATTCATTTAAATTTCAAATCATGATAAAATACTGAATAATAAGAAAATAACATTAACTTATTTTGCATTATAAATGTTATTAAATATAAGTTTACATGATTAATTATTTTATTCCCATTATTAATTATTGAATTCACAGCAAAACTAATTCTAAATACATAGTTCAAAGAGCAATTCAAGAAACTATTAAGAAATTTTTTTTAAATAAAAAGTTATGCAATTAGTTGGCCCGCAAAAAAAGTTTAAGCAAAAAAAAAAAAAAAAAAAAAAAAAAAAAAAAAAAAAAAAAAAAAAAAACTAGAGTAATTAAAAACAAAATAAATAAAACAGAAAGCAGCATATTTCTCTGCCCCCAAATATTATGCTTTTATTTCCAGTCAAAGAATGAATTAATTTAAGAGCCATTTATTAATATCAGCACAAAAAGATACTACATTAAAATTATAAAATTAAAACCATTTTTTATTTTAAAATTCATTATTTACTGAAAAGTTAAAAAGTTTAATAATATATAAATGCCTATAAAAGTTTTCTTTTCAACTAAAATTGTTCTCTTTTGAATCAAAAATTAAATCTAAAAAGTGTTAAACAAGGTAATACAGTACAGAACCCATTATCCGGAAAACTAAAAAATCGGAATGAAATTCGATAAATTTTCCCGCCATTTCTTAAAAAAAAAATTTTTTTTCCTCATAAAATTTTAGGATTTTTCTTTCTTTTTTGAAAGATGTTTACCTTACCATCATTTTGGAAGTAATCATTAGTGTATTACTTCGTAGTTTTTCCTTCATTTTAAGATTATTTCCCAAAAAACTTTTTTTAGTTGGGTTTAACAATAAAAAAAACGGCTTTTTGTAGCAATTCAGAAAACCGGAAAAATCAGTTATCCGGAATAGCGATGGTCCCGATCGTTCCGGATAATCGGTTCCCTACTGTATCATAAAAAACATTAAAAAAAATCCAATAAAATACACCGGGGTGTTTCTTTTTCTTTTAACTTAGAGCACAAATGAGAAAAAGTTCTTTAAATATTTTTATATATATCTTTATAAGCGACCTTAATTAGAGACATTAAAGAAAAATTATTCTATTATATTTTATTCTTAAATAGACTTAAAATAAGAGAATATTTAAAAATGTAATTTTAATTGTAAAACAGAGCATTTTAAGTTTGAGGCTGCCAGTGTAGTTTTCACTAAGTCTCACGAAAATAAGTAAACTAACACAGATGAATACTAAATATGGTTTAACATTTTTAAAGTCATTTACATTTTAATGATTAAGAATTTCTAATGCTGAGCAAATAATTTTTAAAAACTTTATTTGGATAAGTTTATTATTTTTTCTCTCAAAAATAAATACCGATTTGCTAATTTTTTTTCTGATAACACTAAAAGTTCCCACTAGGCCTTACATTTTCACTATATTAGTTTAGGAAGAAATGACATTTTTTAAAAATTTTATATATTGCAACACATTTAAAGTTGTACATAAAAGGTTTTAATCATTAATTTAAACATTTCAGCTTCATAAATAATATAATGTAATTTTATTAATTCCACTGCCCTTAAAAGGGTAATCAAAGTTGCATTTCATGTTTGAAAAAAAACAATTTAATAAAAACAATTGCATTTAACAAATTTATGCTATGATTTCATCTATTGCTTTGAAAATGCTTTTTGCAATTATGAACATCATTTTCAACCAAACTTTGAAGTCTTAATATTTTATGATAATATAAATTAATTATTTATTACTATTATTGTACTAATTTTAAATATATTCAACAACTGCTATAGAACAGAGTTTTAAGTGCTCTTTATGAATAGTGCTGACAAATTGTATTTCTTTTGAAGAGAATCTTAGTAATAAATTTTTTACTTATTTAAAAATTGTAAGATGTCAAATAACGTGTTGCACGAGTTTCTAACAGCAATTTAAATCGTGGAAAAGCTATGCAAAGCGTTAATGTTTCTTCAATTTAAAAATTCCAAGCATTATCAGTTTAATTTAAAATATTTCCTAAGCAGTTCTTTTATACAAAGAATTTTATTAGAATATCAAACTTCGAAGTTTAAAACTAATTATATCTTAAGGAAACAATTTGTTCTGAAACTTTACAATTCTCAACTTTGTATATTAGAGAATGGACAACAAAACTTTACAGTAACGATGCAAATTACAAAAAAATATTTATATATTTTAATAATCACATAAGACTTTAAAGGGTTGCTTTGGATATAATGTTTAAAAAAAATTTCTACCTCTCATAAATTTTTTTCTCATAGTTTTAAGCCAATTGGAACAAAATCTTATGAAAAAAAGAGAGCTTTTATATACTTTTCTTATTAGGCTTGTTAGGAAAATAGTTTTTTCAAAATTTAAATTTGGTGGCCACGATTTTCAAACACATTTACTAATCTTTTTAAAATTTTGCACAATATTTCAAGATAAAGTTGACTAGATAGTGAATGAAGGAATTGTTTTTAAACATAACTTACTTTAGAAACATTATGTTGTATAAAAAAATCTAAATATTCTTTTTTGTCCTTCAAAACCATTTTAAAAATTAAAATGCTTACTCATTTGTGGTAAAAGAAAACATAACGAAAAAACATTTATTTATATCAAACAAAAGGAGGGGTTACACTTATCTTTAGTAGATGCATTTAAAAGAGCAAAAATATCACAGGTATATAAGTAAATGACATTGGTAATACAAAACAATTTATCTGGTGAAGAATAATCAAAACAAAGTTAAACAGAAGTATGCAAGAAATATTTTGTACATTACTAAAAACCATGATTAGGATTATAAACACATATGTACACAGTTCTTTACCTCAAATAAGCCATAAAGTATGACTTTATAAAGTAATATTATATTACTGAGTGTATGCATAGATACATATTTCATTACTTAAAACATTAATATATTCACAAATACTACAACATAAGAACAAAAGCTCAAATTAAGAAAAATGTATAAAAATTATTAAGAATTAGAATAAAATTTTAAGAAATGTGGGATTTCAATTTTACAAAAAGAAAATTTCTATTATATAGGACAGTTTAAAGTCGTACACGTAAAATTATAAAGGTCCATAATCTAAGTGAAAACGCATTGAAGTTTGAAATGAATTGGTGTGGGTGATCTTGTTAGTAATAACTTCATTTTTGAAACATGTCTATTGTCAAGAAGGCAACATGTTTTTTTAAAAAACTTTTTTCTCCCAAAACAATGAGCATTCAATTTAGAGCACTAAAAAGTCATTCTCATGCCACTGTAGAGTTTTACAAACATCTCTCGATGCAGAAACACCAAATTAACAAACTAAGGAGAGAGCAGATAGGCCATTTAGGACAATGAAAAACAGAGAATTTGAATCTAACCTTTTTTCATTCACTAAAAAACAAGGCACCACGAAAATGCAAATTGTATGATGGAAAAGTGGAATCTTTAATTTGAACAAGAAAAATGGCATTCTGAACATCTTTTGAACTTCTATAAAGTGTGTCTGCTAAAATCTGTTGAAAGAATTCACTATCACAAACCTTATGTTTCAAACATTATTTGCTACACTAAAAGTTCGACCTCTGACAATAAGAGTAAACATTTTAATCTGTGATACTTTTTCTCTGTGATGTTTTTATTTGAATACTCAAGCTGGGATTTTTATGAACCAGTAAATATTTTAATGTGGCGACTTTAAACTCACCCTGTATTTCCTTTTTTTAAGTCGACGAATTATATTCAGTTTCTTTCTAAGCATGAAAAACGCTAAATTCTTTGTAATGTTACAAAAAAGCAGTGTGCAATTTTTTCAAAAAAAAAATAAAAAATTTTTGATATTAATTTATGCATCACATCCCTTTTTTTTCCTTTTTGCTCTTCAACTTAAAATTTTTAATTAAATGTTTCTTTTTTCTCTATTCTTGGCAAAACCTTTTTTACTCTTTATTTTTCCAGAACTATACTTCTTATTAAAAAAAATACAATTTCAGAAATAGTACTTTTAAAGTGTAATGTAACCATGTTTAAGTATAATAGAATAAAATAATATATATATAAATATATATATAAATATATATAATGGCTGCAATAGTGTATAAATAAAATGAATGCAATAATGCATAAATAAAATGAATGCAACAATGCATAAATAAAACCAATGCAATAATGTATAAATATAACAAATGCAATAAAAACATATCTACAAAAATTTAGTTTTGAGACATAACCACACCAAAATAGCAAACATTAGTCGAGATTAATTTATTATGATTATCATTTTCTTTAATATAAAACATGATCAATCTTCCTTAAAGAAGTACTTACAAAGATGAAATAACAAAATAAAATAACACTTGTATAAAAAAAAATACTGACAAAAACAACAAATTTACAAATGCTACATGATGAAAATAAAAGCTAAGACAATAAAAATATTTCAAAATTACGAAACTCTAAGAAACAAAGATCTCGATAATCTGTTAAATAGAATTCTTAAAAGAAAAGAATAAAATAGATGTTACCTACTAAACGTAAAAAAAAAAATTAACATTTACTAAGACTAGAAGAAGGTTCTACAGATGCAAATTACATTTATATACTGAACACAAACAAAATTTTCTTTTTATTTATTTAATGCTCCAAACACTCAAATATAATCATGCAATATATCTAAAGCTAGTTTCGTTTAATAGTAAAAACAGATCTTGTATCAGAATTAGGATAGCATAAATCATGGCAGACATTTTAAATGAATTTATGCCAACTGACTTAGCAATAAACCAACATTTGTATCATAATACATAAAATACACATTACTCACATTTAACCACAATAAAAAGATGAATAATCATTGTTTATATAAATCATAGCACCGCAAATAAAGGTAAAAATGGGGAAGAATTTTCATATTTAAGTCATTTTTTACATCACCAAACTATAAATAAAATAAACAGGGATAGTTTATTAAAATAAAATTAGTATAGTAAGAAACATCTGCTTTATGACAATAATTTAAAAACTATGTTATATTTAATAGTATAATATAATAGATATAATTACTAAAAATTTAAAGTCTAAGTAGCTAGAAAGATTAACTGAAAAGTATAATTGTTTTGAAAATAGGTAAATGAAAATAATTTGTTATGAAAGGCATTGAAACTTTTTTAAAAAAACAACAAATTAATGTAACTATTTCAATATACTAAGATGTGTTTGTATATAAACGGAAATATATATAAACCTTGTCAATAAACTAAAAAAATGGAAATATGACAGGCTAATTTAATCCTCAAAAATATAGTGGAAAAATATTAAAACTTCCCAAATATCTAAGAGCTTCATGGAACATTATTCACCACTTTTTATATTTTTACCGTTGTGGCCACCCTGAAAATTCTGTTGAACTACTGGTCATAGTTGAAAGAAAATTGTGCTCTGTTTGTTATGAATTAATAAAATACATCAATTCAGTCATTTTGTATCATTCAACTGTGATCTAACCGAACACTGGTGAATTTATGATTGCTGAGCACTTCAAAATTAATTCTGTAGAAACTGAGAAAATCTAAGAAATTTCTCAGTATACTCCTAAGGGTGTACTAAAATTATTCACTGGCTGTTTGGTCGAATTTTAACTGGTATTTTTTATGGTTGTACATCTAGGTAATGATTTGATAACCAATTTGTAGAGTTTTATAGAGTTAATTGCCCATTCTTTTAAATACAATGTAGCAGCTATTTCCAGGCCTATTTAAATGCAGTTTTTAAGAATGATTAAAAGGAAACAAAATACAGTGAAACCTCCTGTTATAGACACTACTGCAAAACAGACACCTCTAAAAACTTTAATAAACTATTAATACATTCTCCCCAAAGTGGACACTCACGTAACCAGGTGTGGACAGTCCTCTTCGCCCTGAAACATTATTTTCTATCTCTTCAAACCGGACACCATTTTTTTGAGTTCAAAAAAAAAAACTTTTTCAGTTTTAAATTGCATAAAAAAAGCAACTTTTCAACGTTTTTAAAGCATGTAAATTTTTTGCCTTATTCACAACTAAAAATATTGTTAAGCTATTTCACTATTAAAGAATCTTTCTCCTGTCACCTTGCCTTATCTTTGCAAAGAAAAGAGAGAAATGACTTCTTAAATGCAATCGTCAATGCTTTTTCCCCCACTGAAAATTTCTTTCAATTTCTTATAAATTTGAAGACTGTATTTAACACAGCTGGCGTAAAAAAAAAAAAGAAATATAATCATCGAGTTGTTTATACAAATGAAATATTTATTCAGACACTTGACAAATGATTAATTGTGTATATATTAACTCCATAGGTCCTCATACCTTACAGGTAAGCATTGATTTTTTTTAATTTTCTGTGAATCAAGGGAGATTTAATTTCAAGGAGTTATTAACCACGTTTCCTATCAATTTATGGGTAGGTGTTAGGGGGTGTAAACCTAATAATTGAAACCGACTGAGGACTAAAAGCTCCTATTCGGTATCATATGACTAACTTGAATATCTGTGTTAATAGGAAAATTATTTGTCTGTATCTACATCTAGAATTATGTATTTATATCAAACTTTTTCATATATTCTTTTTGTATAGAAAGAAATATTTTTTAAAGTTTAAATAAATATCGTTGTAGATAGTCATTGTAGATTATTAATTTTCTATATCATTGAAAATATTCTAAAAACAATTTACAATTATAAACTTCATTATTAGGGTACCCTTCTCGTAAGCAGATAACTCTTGTAAACAGAAATTTTTTTCGGCCTTAAGAGTATCCACTGAACCGAGGTTTCACTGTATATAGATTTTGGTAAGTTAGATAAAGCTACCAGTTCGAACGTGTGTGAATATCCAATTTTTAGGAAAGTAACCAGAGTGGCCTATATCTTTGATTGTGGGTTGCTATGCAATCCTCAATTCTTTAAAGTGCAGGACCTTTCCTTACAGTTTTGGCAATTTATTTTTAATCTATATGATCATTACATATGAGTAAAAAAACCAAGATTTAAAACTATAAATATCTGTAATATGCTGTTGTAATACTTTTATTTTGATTTTAATAGGTAAATGAAAAATATCACTAATGACAGGCATCAAACATAGCCTTTTTAAAAATTCAAGAATTATATTAATTAAAACTGGTTAGTTAATGGATATCATTAAAATATAATGAACTGATTACAGGGTGTGTAGCCAGAATTTTTAACAAAAAATAAGCATTTTTTAAGAACTCAAATATTTTTAAAACACTTTTTTTTTAAAAAAAAATGTATATAATTGTGATAAAAAATTTTATACACAAAAATAAATAATTTCATTTTATAAAAATTATTTGAAAGCATGTCTTCATATATATATGTATATATATACATATATGAACTCATAAAATTAAGAAAATGGAAAAACATTTCCAAAGACTACATCACTATGACAAAATAGCTAGTTTCTGACAAAGAACTCTATTCTTGATTACATTAGCCACAATGAAAACAATTATAGAGCAACTTTAAATTTATTCAATTTTGTTAATCATTCTACTTTTTAAATAAATAATTACTTTATTTTATTATATAAAAAATAATTTTAATTCATAAATTACTATTAAACTTTAATTTAAAAAAGTTATCTGGTGTATTTCTAGAATTAAATAAAATAACTTATAAATTTATACTCAACAAACATTTACAAGATTAATATTATTGATCATACTAAAGTTATAAATTCATATTACAAATGTAAATTAGTAAACAGCAACTATTAAATTTTTATCAAAATTTGTAATATGGTTTAATATTTCTTGAATAAAATTTTAAAAGTAATTTTGTAATGCAAATACACTGAGCATTATAGCTAAGCATATTTGTCAGAAGTAAATTATTATATAGTCCCTATATTCATAATATTTAATAAAATCTGACATTATTGACTAATTAATTTCAATTGCTTTTAAATCAAAAGATAAAAATATGAATTAAAATTCTTTGAAATGACAAATGTGAATAACTTATGATTTTCATTCAATATAACAGTAAAAAGTCATTCACTCCATATTTGTTTAAAATTTTGCCTCTTAACATTTATTTTTTTCATTAAATAATTTAAGATAATTTAAAATTTTAATAAGTAAGTAAAATAAGACTACAAAAATAATTGATATACTTTATGCAATTAGTGAGCAGTCCCTTAGGTAAAAACTCCGATTAAAAAGATCAAATAATTCAAATAATCAAATAATTTCTTCTTCAAAACAAATGAATAAAAGAGACAAAAATTTTGAAGTGTTGAAACTTTCTATTTATGACTGCGCTGAACCCATATGCAAACACATAATTAGTAAATGATCCTCAAGTCAAGTTCAAGGTTTATGATACTGATTTATAAATAGAACACTGAGAAAGCATCATTGGTTTGTCAGTGGCAATGCTGATAGCGCTTCTCCAGAGATGAAATGAAAAAGATAAATAAAACTTTCTCTGGCTACGTGCGAAAAAAAATTGATTCTCATAATCAACAAAAATTTAAGAGATTTTTTGGTTTGATTTCAGAGGGGTTTAATGTAGCCTATAATGAAGACTCTCTCACAAAATGCAGAAGAATTGCACGTGAGAGTGCAAGAATCCTTCCTACCAAAAACGCTCATGTGGACCTGAAAATAATTCATCAAACATGTAATATGATTAGCGCTTTCATATGCTACGGATTGTTGATTCAAATTATGTATGAATGAATTGTGAAAACCATTTTTTTTGTGTAATATGAGGTAAAGAAAATTGGGAAAAAGAAAACTAATTTTGGGAGGAAAAATTAAGCACTTTTTACAAACACCAATGACTGCTTTTAAAAAACGAAAATAAAAAATAAGCACCTTTAAGCATTTTTTAAAAATGCTACGCACCCTGGATCAGAAATAACTCAATTTTTCTGACAATTGCTCAACCCTAATGTGGAGTAAAAAAAAAGTTTAGGTAGTTAAACAGCATTAAATGTCAATAATTATAATAAAGTAAATCTATACAGCTAGGGATATTTTACAAATTATTTGAAATTTATCCGATCAAAAAAATATATTTTGAATAAAAAGGGCAAAAACAGCTATAATACATAATATATTGCACCAGTTTATTTATACAATGATCTTAAAATCAACATTATTTAAACTTGTTCTTTCTAAATTACTAATGTAATCTTACTTAAAAGAACTAGAATTTCTTTAAAAAAAATAATGCAGTGAATCACTGTATTCGTCTCAAAGGATTCACGTCAGGAAATCCATGGATAAGAGTTACCTGTTGATTAACTCTCTTGATTTCCTAACCCTCTCCGATATAGGATTTCACAATTCTAAGAACTTTGTCTACTTACTGGAAATGTAACAAAGCTGCTGACTATAAGAGGCAACACCATATGACCTTTTTATTATACATACTAAGTTCGCTAATAGTGGTCGTAGGGTTTGATTAAAGATATTGTAAACAATTAACATCACAGTCACGATTATGTTCCAAAAATTTACTTTTAGCAATCATAAGACAGAGCTTTTGAGTAACCTCATACTTATGAATCCATATTTGCATGGAAAGTAACAAATGTTCATTTTAATAATTAAAAACAGGGGTCATGGGCAAGCTTGGCTGCTGAATCCATATAATTGAATGACATCAAAAAAATGAAATTAAACATAATTTGAATTCATTAATTGTATGTTTAATATTAATATTTCAGCTTAATTTAAAATTTGAGTTATCATTACTATATGAATAAATCATGAAACTTTAAATTTTAATTCAATTTGAATCACGTTTAGCCAATTTTGTTTTAAATATCTATCATAAGTTACCAAACATAAGTTTTTATTAAAAAATAACACTATGTTTAAAACCAGCATTGAAATCTATATTAAAAAAATAGAAATTTTGCTTAAATTAATTTAAAAAATAACTTTCAGTTTATTATTTATGTTTATTATTCAAAACATTTTCCCCCCTGCTTTTTTACCAGTATTCTTACTCATATTTTTTAATCATGTTTTTTTAACAAATTTTTTCTTCATATAATAAACAGAATTCAAATTCATTAATTTTTTTAAATTAATTTTATTTCATTTTATTTATGCTGTCAATATCAATTTTATGAGTATTATCCCAAATCCTCAAAAGAGGCAGAATATCTAGAGGGTCAGATTGAACTATAAAAATTTTGGTTTTGGCGAAATTTTGGCTGGAGAATAACATCCTATATAATCCTAGATTAACTCATGTCCATGGATTAGTTGGCAATAACACATACTGGTGAATACCTGTGTAACATAATACACTAAACACATTATTATAATGTTATATCATTAAATTAACAGGCAAGTGAGCTAAGAAGCCTTCACTAGGATGAATGATGTTAAAATGATCTTAATAAATTTTTCGAGGTATATTAGTTTACTTCATTTTTAATGACATGATTATGTAAAACAGGTGTAAATGTACTTTAAATACATCCAAAAACTTAAAATCATTCACCTATCCCATCAACTCAGCAAAACATCATTTAGCTATACTAATCACATTTTAACAATTGAAAATTCAGAAGTGTGCAAAAAAGTTCTCACTTGTCATACTGTATTAAGACATTTTTAGACTGAGACAGTTCACAAAAATATGAAAAATATATGGACATATTTCTTTCAATGAAGAGATAACTTTCACAATCTTGAAATATTTCATTTAGGCTCACCTAAAAAGAATACTTTTTATAGAATCTACTAAAGAAGAGAGAGAGGGAAATATAGAGTACACAAATGAAAGTGTTAAACAATTATTTTTGCTCCAAATGATTTTGTATTTTTTCTTTTGTGAAAAAGAAATAATTTATGATAAATAGTTTAATATTTAAATAATAGTTTTCAACAGTATTGCAAGTCTTTAAAAGATTAAAAAAAATACCTGTGTCTTTAAACAAGGTTATTATTGGACCAACAGGAAAAATAAAGCAAAGAAAAGCCAGCAACAATTATAGAAATAAAACTGTAGCTAGTTTAGCGTTAATTTTGAAAATTTGCATTATAATGCTGTTAAATTCAGGTCATAAAGAAAAATAATATTAAGTGGCAATGGTAAATTTCAGTCAGTTTTAGTGCTTGATATTTTTGATTTGGTGTTAAAATTGTAATATTTTTTTTTCTATTATTAAATATTCTATTTTGCATCATGATAACTTTATACGTTCACCTGGAGTAACTTTCAACTTTTCATGATTGGTTGAATTTGTAACAAGAACCGGAAGCTGTAAATACTGTTCCAAATTCAAATGGCATTGCATGCTCAAAAAATTAATACAATCAGTGTTATACTAGCATAATTTCAGCTTTCCAAATATTACCATTCTCAGCTAAATAGTTCAAAATATTTATTGCTTGAGCTAAATATAAAAACTATCTTAATTATATTATTTCTTAGTAAAGTGACAAAGGAAAAATCAGTCATTTTAATCAAAAAGTCACAAGCTTAAAGTTTGGGAAAAGCCTGAAGATCATAAAATGGTTAGATTTTAAAAGCAGAACAATCTTAATTGTTTTATTGGTATGTGACTATTTCGAACTCAGAGCAAAAATCCTTCCCTACTTTAATATATATTAATGAAATTTGCAACATTTTTAACTATTTTGCCATGATAAACACAAAGGTCATTTCTGTATTTTTGGGTCAGTTTTTTTTTGTAGTCAGGATCACTAGTAATTCTTGTTTTGAGTTCAATAGGAAACATGTCTTATAATGTCTGAAACTACTTGCTTTGTGAGTGAAAGCCTTTTTTTTAAATCATTTCCAAATTTCATATACATGCTGTAAATGCATACTGCAAGAGCTTCAAAGAGTCATTTTAAAACCATTTCAACTTTTCAAAACATTAGTTTCTAAGCCTCATTAGTATTAATCAATTTTCAAGCTTTGTAAACACAAACAGCACGTAACAAATTTCGAGGAAGTTAAGCCCTTTTAGTAAAAGGTTTACCTTAAATTTGTGATCATATAAATTATATTTCACTGTTATTGAAACTATTTCAAGTATATAAAATTATATTCAAACAGAAGGTATGATATTCCAAACTTTTTATGGAATAAGAAATACCTATGGGAGACCTAAGGCTAAAATACATTCTTGAATTAATTCTACGAATTAATAAATAACATACCTGACTCTGCTTCTTTCTTTTTTCTTATTTCAGAATATCGCTCACCTTTGATGCTTACAATTTTATTATCACGATAGCGAATAAGCTTTTTTGGTTCCTATGAAGTTAGAAATTTAAACTATCAAATTAAAATTTACTATTAAAAATACAATGCATATTTAGATAATATTAAAACACTGAGGTCTTAAAAGAGATGCTCTTGTTAAAAGAAAAAAATATGGCTGATTTGCCAAAATTGACCTTTTTGTTTTTTTCATAAATTACAATTATAATTTACTGATATAAATACATTAAAACACAAGTAGTGGTTGTTCAAAACAATACACTATTTACTAAAACAAGATTCATTTAGAAAACTTGCTTGTTTTACTAAACATCATGATGTAATACGAGAATAACACAAAATATTTAATAAAGGTTTCACTGTACGAATTTGCAAAAATAAATATTTAAGTAGCTTTTTTAACTTAACAACTTTAGCTGCTGTAAAGTTCTTCCTTCTGCACCAATTTTTTAAAGAATATCTCAAATGAATTGTGCTTGGCATGATAAAAATTGTTACACAGAGCAAATATTTCTGTTAAGGATGCACGACTTCAGTTTGCAGCTGACACCTGGATATTGTTAATAAGATTTGCAAAAAAATTTTCAGAAAAAAAAACAACAAATTGAAGTATTATGCAGAAGGATAAACTTCATAATGGATTTTTTTTCTTCCTTTGAGCTCACTATTCAGAGATTTAGAGCAAGTACACTTCATGTTTACATGCAATAACAGGTTTTTTAAAGCAACGTTTTAAAAGCAGGATATACAACTTTGAGAAAACTTCAAGATGTTGTGCCTTTAATGAGAAATGCACAATCATTGTAAAAAAATTTCATTACTTAAATTATATTTTTTTTTGTATTAATAAACAAATAAAATAAAATACTGAAATCACAAATCTTTAAAAAAATATTAGACTTAAAAATGTTCTCAACTTTAACTATCATATCTTGATAAAATATGATGTGATACAGTTAATTTTTATCGATGAAAGAAAATATTTATTAATACTTTTTAGAATTGACATAAAATCCAATCAAACGTGACAATTACAACAAAAGAATCTTGAATCACCACATTGAGGTAATTACACTTAGACCTACACAATTTGTGGCGATCCTATCTTATACCTACGTGATTTTGTGATAACTTTTTTTGGTAATTATTGCCTTCCATTTCCACAGGATTATCAAAATTTCCATATTTTAATATATTGTTACATCATTCCTTTAGTGAAGTGAATTTTAAGCTGTTCGCGGATCGAATTGTTTCTATTTGTATCAAATTTTGAATTATTTACTTTCTTTTTTTGAAATCACTATAATATTTAAGTCCTATAACTTTCTATTAACTAAACGTAAATATCCTTAAGTCAGAGTTCATTATCAACTAAATGTTAAATCTTATTTTGAGTTATAATGGGTATGTTTTTATTGAAATCCTTTAAATTTTCTTTAAGTGCTTAATTTGCCTTTATATTACTTAATTAAATATTTTAATTTGTTTACTTTTATTCCATAAATATGTTTTTAATTGTTAGAACTTATTTTAAAATTAAATTGTGCATTATATTATGAGATATGATTACTCTTTACCAATGTTTACATTTTATTTCATAACATCTCTCTCTCAATATTTTTTTAAAGAAAAGTATGACTTTCGCATTCTTCAGATTTGAATGACTTTTAATTTTTAGTTAGAAGCATTTAATTTTTAAAATTTAATCACTAAGTTGACAGATAGAGAAGATTAGTGCCTGGAACATGAATGTTTTTATAAAAATTACCATAATTCCATCGAAAGGTTTAAAGTACTCCAAGTGACTCATCACTCAGAAAATTTGTGTAACCTTAATTTATGTCTTAAAAATATAGATTTCACAGGGAAAATTTCTGCAAAAAATATTTAAAAGTGTCCAATTCTACAATCTTGTGACAAAATTTCAGCTAAAATGCTAAGTGTATGGAACTCTTTTAAAGATTGTTACAAATGGAAAATCTTAAAAATGCAGGTTTCAATAGTGCTAAGATAGGAAACATTTTTTTCCCACTGATTTCATACTTATAAAAAAGTTTAATCAACTAACCCAAGTAATGTTCAGCTGATCAATGCAAACTCTGCTGATAAACAGATGTATGTTACAAGGCAATTTCCTATGTTTTGTTTACATTTGAGGTTTTTATTTGCACCTGTTTGGGAAAACACAAGGTCGGCCACTAAGAAGTGGGGTTACAAATGTTGGGAATGTAGTTATACCATGTCTTTTTATGCAATGGTTAGAGATTTGTATGGTTGGAGAAATCAGATGTAATCATAATAGTTTACTTTTTGCCACGGTGTACTGGCATCAACATTATGAAAATTATGTAAGAGCTTAAATAGAGCTGTACGTTTTAATTCAATGCTGTTGCTTACTGCTTGTTATTATCCTGACATATGTAATTGTCTCATAACCATGGTCATTCTGAGTTTGAGTAAGTTTTAATGTGGTCATGCTAGTTATGTACAGTGTCTTATTTATCATTTTAGAAAAAAATAATAAAGTAATGTACCAATTAATATAAGCGTCCGAGGTTTTGATTTGAGTAAGATAATCCCGCTCACAAAAAAATGAACTTTTCATATTCCTCTCAGATAGTGTTTTATCTTGGTCATAATTTATTTTCATGCTTTTGAAATAAAACACGTGCAAGTAGGAAATCTATTGAACTATGTGCATCACACCTATAATAAACTCAACATTGTCATTTGCAAAAATAAAAAAAAAATAATAATAAATAAAAAAAAAATAAATTACAGTTAATAAATATCCATTTTAAATTACACTTTCTAAAGTAATTTACTACTGAAAAATATCAAATTCCCACAGCAAATTTCTAAAAGTAATTTTTAAAGTGTCCCTTGTAAGATTAAAACTCTAGATTTATTTCTCTCTACAAAATTCCACAAAACTCTGCAATTTGAAAAACGTTTACTGCACAAATTCAAAGGCTTCTTTTTTTATTTTTAATATTATAATGAACACTTTAAATATTTATTCTAGAAATCAGGATAAACCATATCACATCAATAAAGAGAAAAAAAAATTTCCAATATTTTCAAATAGGTTGCCAGTCTCTCTTGATGCCATGACAAATTGCAGCTAAAAAATGTGACACTAAAACAAATTTAAAAAAAAGTAATTGGGCAACTCAGTCATGTATCATGTATTCATTCTAGAAAGGTAAATCTTTCACAACCTAAGATAGACCTCATAAATGATTAAATTTACAAGCAATTCAACTATTAAAAGAGTGATCTCCCAGGAAGCTTTTCTTTATGTCGGGCAGTCTCTGGGAGAAATACCATATATAATACCATTTTTATACATAATGGCGCTTTCATACATAATTGCAGGGTAGTCAGTAAAAAGACCGAGCAAAAATTGTGTATGAAAGACACTTAATTTGAAACTAAGCAATTTGACAAATTATATTTTGTATGTCTACCTAGATAAATCAGTTATGATAATAATTATGTGAATACAAATATATATATGCATATTAGTTTTCATTAAGTAGATCTTACATTTTTTGGGGCCACTGGTTTGTGTTCTCGAGCATCATCATCTTCATCAATGTAAGCATATCTGAAGGAAAAATTATTTATTAACATTATAAAACATATTAAATATTTATATTAATTCAATAAAAATATTTATATTAATTCAAAAATGTTTATATTAATTCAATGGGCGACGCTACTCCACCACCGTGGCTTAGCTATAGGTGCTCACTGGGTAACGATAAGAGAGTAGCAATTCTGGCACTTCTGAGGTCAATGGGAAATAGACCCAAGTGCCCCCCATTAACTAAAAAAAAAAAAAAAAACATTATAAAACAGGTTTCAGCAAAAAGCATTGTGTAAAATATTTTGAATACTAGACCATTAATTACAGTAAAAATATCCTTAGACCAAAACTGGGCAAAGAAATTACACATTTTGATATCACTACTCATTTTGATATTTCAATATTTGAGAAAAATAAATTTAAATTAACAATATTGCTTGAGTTCGGGATGTTATAATAATCTCAATAAATTCAAAGATTAAGCTGATCGTCAAAAAATTGATTGATGTAAATCTTTCAACATTTGTGGTTTTAATAAAATATTTCTTCCAGTGGTAGTGGACTAAAGCAAATATTTCAAAACAAAAAGATTTTTAGGAAACTTTTATCATAATTAAGAACATGATCATTTGTCTGTTCAATCTTCTATACATCTGATTTATATGTGGTGGTTGAAGAATGTCAGACAGTTGAATTGCTGGTTGAGAGTTATGTTATTTTTTGACAACTAAACAGTTTACAATTTGAAAATTGAGTTAACGAATTAAGAGAGAACAATAATTACCGCTTTAATATTTGTTCCCTAAGCTGCTTATCTTCGACAAATTTTTCTTTATGAGGATTAAGAGTAGCACTCTTTGAAATTATGTGTGTATCTATATCTTCCCCAACTTCTTGTTTCTGAAGAATTAACTGTGCTGCTTTCTCACAACTACCTGCTGACATGTTCAGAAATTGCTTAGCTTCAAGTATGTGCAGATGGGGAAACATTTCAGTAAGTGTTTCTAAATCTTCATTTTCATATCCACTTACCTGAAAAATATTAAATTTAATTTAGTGAAATAAAATTATTTAAGTTATACTATAGCAAAGTACATTGATAATATAAAGAAATGGATCATTGTAGAAGTCAAAACATAATTTAACTTATGATCCCAATTCATTTTATTTTGTGAAATTTTAGGTTATTTGACAAAAAGAATGTCTATTTTCTTCTTTTAAAATTTGTCATGTTAAACCACTATCTGTTTAGGATTTACAAGAATAACTTTAAAGGAGAAAAATTAGTCAAAGATATTTTATTGCTAAATGATTTTTTTAGAGAAAGAAGATTAATTAAAAGCAATTAATATCTAAAATTACTGAAAAAAACATTGGTAATACGAATTGTAATAAAAATTAAACAGGGGAAATTTTTTTTAGCAAAGTAATATTTTTTTAAATAGTTCTATCTCTCAATAAAATATTCAGTAGAATATTTTATTAAATATTTATATTAATTCAATAAAGAATATTTACTATTAATTCAATAAAATAAAAATAATTACACACAGCACAGATAATTTATCTAGATATAAGTGTAAATATTTTTATTTATTTACCAAAATAAGGATAGATAAGGAAGAATTCAATAAATATTATAGGTTACATAGATTTTTAAAATTCTTTATAAAATTAAAACACGAAAACAATTTATTAATAAATTAGAATTTTTTTTAAAAACTTTCCAGTTTTATATTAAATTTTATTAGATGTAAATTTGAACTATTATTTTAATAGTTATTGCTAAACAATTGGTTAATTTTTGTTTTTATCACGTCTTCTAAAAGAAATCCCAACCCTGGTTTACAATTACCATAAATGAAAATGACCATTAGGGACTACAAGGAGAAGTAGAAGATTCACACTTTTAGCAAAAATTACTTAATTCCATATACACATAATCAAGTACATTACTAGAGAACATAAAAATTATATTGGATTCTTTTTTTTTGGTGAACAAAATTGAGTCCATTTTTATTTATTTTTTTCTTAAAAAAAGACCATCATTATACGAATCAAGATTTTACATAAAAAAAAACAAATCATATCCTTCTTACAACCAAATTTCTTCATAAGCTATGTTTTTTAGGTACTTAACAAACCTTACTTACTGAATTCTTCATTCTACTCCCTTCTTGAAAAAAAAATCTGTTTAATAGCTTCAGAGTAATGTCTTAATATAATAAATGGTTTTAAAAGACAGCATTTCAGTCCTTTGCCTTTCAAGTTTTTTCTTTTGAATAAGAAGTTTACAAATTATCAAAAAAAAGTTATAATATAGTTCGAAAGAATTATGATTTAAATAATTTTCACCAAAAACAAATTTCTATAAGTAAGAATCTGGAAAAATTGCTTTCAAATTTTTTTAAAGAAAGAATATAAAAAGTAATGCATGTAATGTTTATTTGTCATTACTAAAAGCTATTAAGTGATGAAAAAAACTAAATTAGTGTTAATGATTAAATTGTGATCAGAGGCATACATATATTTTTAATAGATTACATAGAGAAATATTGCTCATAAATTTAAAATAATAATTAGTATTTCATAATTCATTTCTTTTAATACATGCTCCAACTCACATTTTCTTTATGAAATTAGCTTTTAACACTTAATTTATGTTTTATAAGAAAAAATTAGAAAGTTTTTTAAAATTTTTTTTAATAAAATACAATTTTGGTTACTTTGTAAACTTCTTTATTCCTTTTTGAATTGTCATGACTATAAGAGAACAAAACATTTCCTATATATTGTATACAAATTTACAAAGATTACTCAACACATAAAATACAAGTACCACTTACAGTGATACATTTTTCCTCATCTTCTGATTGACTGGAACTACAACTATGGGAGCTGTGATAAGATCTTCTACGTGAACGAGTAGGATGAAGACAATTTACAACACCACATTTACATTTTGAAACAGATGTACTCAGCTCAGTTGTTTTGAGGAAAATTGTTTCCAAAGAATTATTTTTGTCTAAAAAAAAGAAAAATAAATACATTATTGCAAGTTTACAAAACAATTACATGGAGTTCTTTTAAAACAGTCAGTTTTCTTTAGAGTAATAATATAGTGTAACATTTTCAAACATTGATGAAACTATATAAGACTAACTAAAATAGCTAGAAAATAATTTTAACATATCATGGTTTTGATAAAACATATATAATAAATAAATGAAGACATTATTCATGCTTAAACAGTTGATAATGTACAGTCACTTCTTTTTTTTCCCTAACGGCAGGCACTGAACTTTTTACATTCTTCGTCTAGGAAGATGCGGAAGAGTTACTCATTTAACGTTACCCAGTGGGCACCTATGAACCTAAGTCACGGAGGCGAGCAACATTACCCACGCCACACTGCCACAAATACCCGTTTAGTAGGGTGGGCCACATTCACACATCACAAAATAGAGAACACACAGAGAGAAGCATCCATGCAATGAACGGGATTCGAACCCGCAACCACTGGCTTCGCAGTCAGGCACGCTAACCACTCGATCATCTGGTCAGCTATCAAACTTCTTTAACTAGATAGATGGCAGCAATTTCAAAATTCCATCTTAAATCATTGGCTTCACTATTGCATACTTGTTCTATTGCTCTAAGAAAGTCAATTTAGAAAACATTCATCTCCCATACAAATCTCATTTATAAAATAATTATTTCCTTCAAATTTTTTCTTGAATTACAACTTTTGAAGCTGAAAGAAGTGGGGATTGCTCCAGTACCCATCTACAATCAATAGTACAAACGGAAGTGGAGTTAAAATATGAATAAAAAATGTGCTTCTTAAAACATTTTCAATTGTTAACTATTTTATCAGAGTTGGACGTAATAAATGAAAAGTGTCCTATTCTTTTAAATGTCTATAAATTCTGCTCTGACAAATGATTTAGGCCAGATAGTTTAAAAATGATACTTCTTTTATCAAAAATATTTTTTAAAATTATATTTGCTTTTAATAACCTTTACCATTTCAGTTTTGGATATTTTTATTTTATTTATTTTTTTACCTTCATTAACTTTTTTGATGCAAATGAAAAACTTGTAGTAAAATTGCAATTGCAACCCCTTACTCTTTCATTTGAAGATAAAAAGATCTTGTTCATTTTATAAATATTAAATTAGTTTTGCAATTATAAACTTACTAAGTTTATTTTTCTACTCTTTTCAATGAAATTCATTTTGATAATTCCCCCAAGATTTAAAAAAAAACTCATTTTGTTCGGCTTTGGAACACTTTATCATCTTTGTTAATGTTTTTCAATTTATCACAAGATCAGCTCTTTAAGAGATTATTGCTAGTTGTCACATTAAATATGATAATGTCATAGAAGATATATGATATAAAAAAAATATAAAATTTAAAATTTCCTTTTCAGTAAATTTCAAAAAGATATAATTACATTCAAATAAACACTTATGTAGATTAAATTAGTAGCTCAAATGGAATCTGTTATAAATTCAGTTAATTTTAAAGCAACTATTACTAAAGAAGTAGAAGTCGGAGGTGTAATCAACATACTAGGTTCAAGTACTAAAGTTAGTGACCTAGCGAACCAGTAAACTTCAATGTATCTTCGATGTATTCTCTTTAATCTTCGTGATGTATAATGAACTAAACTGAACTTCAAGTGAATGAAATGTATATATACCATCGTAAAATTCTTTCTCTCTTTGCACTTTACTTTACACATATTCTTATGTTCTACGTCTTTGATTATAATCTGGATACTTTTAATTTAATTGTTAAAATGTTATTAAAGTTATGTTTGAATTTCTCATTTTTCTTTTATTATCTTTGACGATTGACCTATCTAAAATGCAGGATTTAATACACACAACCTATCTCACCAAAAGCCTTTTTCAGTCAGCTTTCATTACAACCCAAACTATTTTTTCATTCCAGAGAATTTTTTCCAGTGCTTTTTTCTGACTATTTTTATTACATTTTTTGTGATTCCTTCTCACAATGTTAATTCTGTCTTCTGAAAATTATGCCATAAAAAATCTTACTAACAGTGAAGTTATCAAGGAATATGCATTGTATTCAGATGTAGCTAAATATTGCTGCTGTTTAAATAAAAATTATATTTGAGGGGTTTTTAAGTCTTTTTTAAAAAATTTTAGAGAGATGTCCCCATTACTCTAGGGCAGGGGTGGCGAGCCTTTATGCACCAACGTGCCATTTTTTCTAAAAAATTGTTTTGTTTGGTCATAGACGTGCCGTCAAACGACTTCGTGATTATTGGGAAAATAATAACACTAAATACTAACAACTCAAAACTCTTTATTTACTATGAAAAAGAATACATTTCGCAATGTCTCAGTTACGCGTAATTCAACTTAAAGTAACATCAGTGTGACTTCTATTGTTGCAGATTAGATGACAAATAACTTATATTAGGTTGTAAGATGTTATTTTAAGCTGGTCTGTTAATTTTTTTTTTGCTAGTTATTTATTGCTAGTTATTTATTGTTAGCTTGTTTTTTATGGTAATTAATTGTAATTTTTTTGTTAATAATTGTTTATTTTTTTATGTTTGTTTTTGTGAATTTTAATTTAATTGGTAAATTGCTTCACAGTGAACTTCGTGATCGGTGGCGTGCCCAAAATATTATGTGGCGTGCCATTGGTTTTCCATCCCTGCTCTAGGGGATGAGCATCCCTTCCAACAATTACCATCTCTTTGATCATAGATTATGCCAAGGACTACCTAGTATAAGAACAGATGATCCGGGCATTTTTTCTTCACTCATATAAAACTTAATCTGTTTTTTTGAGTGGTAACATCATAAGAAATAGTGATTTAAATATGATAATGAAAAAAATATTTGCTTTGAAAGTGCAAAAATGTTTAATATCCATTTTAGGAGTAATTTTCTAGAAATAAAAAAATTTTTTTGATTGCTTTATTGTAATAAACTGTTTAGCTCTGACATTCTAAATAAAGGGTGTTAAAACATCTTGAATATGGAATAGCAAATAGAACTTCAGGTAGTGGTCGTTATGATGGAAGAGTAGCAATAAGGGGGGGGGGTGATGATCATAATGATAAGTGTAGACAGTACATTTTTTTAACTTTTAATCCAATTTTTTTCTGTCTGTTTTAAATTTATTTACTAAAAAGTATTTGTATGATTACCATGCTAAACATGCAATTAGAAAATTTACTAATGCTTATGTTTGCTACTAATGTTAATTTTTTAAAAAACTTTCAGCATTATACTTTATAGAAGTATAATGCTGAAGACCCAGAATGGCCTCCTCCAAAGAGTCGTTGAAATTAAAGACCAACTAAATATCACTTGGAAGACAGAAGACCTTATTAGATCATAGTGCCCTATCGAAAAAGAGAGATACTCACTGAGTTGAAACCTATGTCAAGATGTTTCCAAGAGAGACACAAATGACCAAGTCTTAAAATCTATCACCCTGGAGACTTTACACTTACTGTACCTGGAGCACGAATGACGACATATATTCACTGACGGTTCAAGATTGGCTGATCGCACTAATGCAGGAGCCGGAGTTTCCTGCAACCTTTTTTCATTTTACACCCCGATCGGTTCGTCTAGAACAGCCTTCGATGCAAAAGTATCGGCAATAAGCGTTGCTCTATCACAACTTCAGAATCATCTTGAGAAATTCAATAACGTAGTTATCCTCTCTGACTCCAGAGCCGCACTCCAAGCTATTGCCTCCTCCGAAGCCCCCGCATCTGCCAACATTTTACATTGTCCTTAAGCCCTTCACAGGCTTGACCAACACAACAAAAATTTCGCCATGCAATGGGTACCAGCGCACTGCGGACTTCAAGGTAACGAAACTGCAGATTTTGTGGCCAAAAAAGCAGCCAAGATTCTACAAATATCTCTTAAGCCAGTTCCTTTCTACACCGCAAAGAGGCTAATAAAAATCTCTCTTCGAACTACATTTGAGGCAAGAAGCAAAAAAAGATAAGGACTAGCTGGAAGGAATTAAAGATATTCCATCATGGCTAAGAGAAAAATCTGTGGCCCTTTTTCGCCTTGCCACTGGCCATGACTGTTTATCAAAGCACCTGTACAGAATCAAAATCTTTTCAAGCCCCTTTTGTCCATTATGTAACCTGCAAGAAGAAATGGACTCTAACCATCTGAGGCGTTGCCTTGCACTTCCTCCTGGGCCCTTGTGGGAACGTTATTGGCGGGCGAGATGCATTATTAATGACCTATAGACTCTTTCTTTTTGTAGCTCTTGTTTTCGTTTTGTGTTCTTTCTTTGCATTATTCTCAGCTACAAATTTGTCTTTCATGTCTGCCATTGGAAATAAAAAAAAACTTTTTAGAAATTCCCATTATATTTATTTTAAAAGCATATCTTTAATCCTATAAATATACTTATATTTAAAAAAGATGCAAAAGTATCAAAGCTAAATTGCAAACAGAAACTGGTGAGTCTAACTGATTTCAAATTCAATTAATAAAATATTTAATAGCAAATTTATTAACAGTAAACTTTATATTAGGTTGAATTTGAATATATATTTAAAATTGTATGATAAACAGGTTTTTTTTTCTCCAAAAGGGCTACGATCAGAGGATAAATTTTACAATCAGAGAATAGTATAAAGCTTATTGAGTGTTAATACCCAACAAGATGAATTAGTTGCAATTAAATTACATAATGACGGCATCAAATTGGTAGCATAATTCACAGTTTATAAAAAAAAATAGTTTGGCATTTTGTTTAAAAATTCAAATGAAAAACAAACTGCAAATATTTTTTAACAAGATACATTAAAAAATGCACATCATAAACAAACAGAACATTTTTCAAACAAAAAGGAAGAAAACTCAATTAAAATTAGAATATGCTTTTTTTGTTTTTAACGATTATAAATCAAAACTGCTAATTTTATCATTAAATATGAAGAGGACATTCAAGTTTTAATAAAGTTTTGAAAAACTTTTTCTACTTCAAAAACACAAATTATATTAATCACAAAACAAAGAAAAATATAATGTCAAAGAAAACTTACGTTCTCTTTTTTCTTTTTCTTTTAGTAATTTTGCAAGTTTAAGCATCCAGTCGTACACATGAGAACTAAACAAAATAAGAACAGTTCATTTAATCATTATTCCTCTATAACAAGAAAATGGATTATCAATTAAACAAAAATTATCCTAAAGATAATCATTAAATCAAACATAAGTCAGGGGTCTGTTTAGAAGAAATTTGAGTCCCTTAACGGACCCTTCACAAAATATCTTTTCATAAAAACTGACCCTTCACAAAATATTTTAACTTAAATTATTTTGCCGAGGGTCCATTTTTAAGTTAAAATATTTTGTGAAGGGTCTGTTTTTATCTTCGAATCGGATCCTTCACAAATTTGTTTATCTTCATTATTGTTTTGTTAATCGAATAAACCCTTTCTAGGAAGGGGGGAGGAAGAAAGACAGATGTAAACTAACTGAATTTTGTCTTTGACAGACGCTTCTTTTTTTATTTGTCCGAAATGAATATTCTGCGTTCAGCAGTATAGGCTAAATACCAAATATTTGTATGTTGCATCGCCAATTTAGTAGCTGCATTTGCTGTTTATTTTTTAAAATTTAATTTTTTTAATTATAATTTTACAGTGCTGAGCATAATCTTGTATATCTTTACAATTTAAAAACTCCCTGAAAAAGTTTTTTTGCAATAACGGACCTTATTTGCACAAATTCACAAAAGCGGACCCTGGTTGAAAGAATGCGACTTATCGTATATTTTATATTCACAAACTACGAGTAAATTTTTCACAATTTTACAAAAACAGACCGTTCGCAAAATGTCTGCACAGACCCCTGTAAGTATTTCTCAATGTGTATGTCTTCTCTTACACTGTTTGAGTAAAAAGAATTAAGTCAATACAAGGTGAAAATTGTTGTTAAATTATCGCCAATTAGAATTTTTCAGGATACATGTTATATCTAGAGATTTTAGTAATTGTTCAATCTAAACTATTTGTAACAACAAAAAGAAATTTCTCTCGTTAAAACAACAAAGTTTATGTTTAAACACAAACAAGACAACACAAACAAACATGACAAGACAAAATCAATACAAAAATAGTAGATAGATTTAATGATATTAAAACAGTATAATATTTAATCTCTTATTTATGATTAAAGTGTGATTTATTTATCAGTAGCATTAAATATTAGTTTGATGATATATGTCAATAAAGTAATAAACCAGAAAAAATGTATTTAGATAAATATATAGTACAGGGAGACTGGTGCCTGTTCAGAATTCCAGAGACATTGAGAAAATTGCAAAAGAATGAAATGAGGAATGAAAAAAAAAGTAAATAATAAGTACAGTACTCAATATTACAGTTCCTATTATAAATTATTTTATTTGGAAGCAATAAAATGAGAATACCTCTTCCAAAACTGCTAGAACAATAGATGTGCTACTGTATGAAGTGACCTTATTATAGAGCAAACAAGAGTAAAAAAAATTTTATTATTAGTTAATGCTAAAAAATAGAGGAATACAGGCTTTGTACTGGACTTATGTAGACACACAGTTCAATGAATATGATGGAATATTCAAACAAAGCTCTCAACATTTGTGTTGTCAACATAATCTTGATAAAACAACTCTTCAGATTCGTAGTCATAAGACATTTTCATTAATTTGCATAACCTAATTTATCAAATTAGGAATATGAATTTATGTTCTCATTGCTTAGTAAAAGGTTATAATTGAATATTTTCATCAAACATGAAGCCTAACCTTCTCTGGGTTCATTCCACTTTTTTCCATGCCTTCACTCAACATCCTCATAAATGAAATATTTTAAAACTAAAGCAACTACAAACTTGTTAAAAAAATCACTTTAATTTATTTAAACTTGTTACTGATTATCCAGAGTGAAGAATATGTAGTTTTAATCATGTCATTATTTTATTCGAAAATGTTTAATGAATTTCATATATTAAAATAATACTAATACACTATACACTAAGTATATCAATTGTAACTCTTACACAAATGACTCTTAGACCTATATAATTATTTCAACATTCAGCAAGGTTTATTAGAATATTTGCTTACAAAAAATTAACAAAATTCAAACAGAATTCATAAGTGTTATTAAAGGTAAATAAAATTTAATAGTGATAAAAATAAAATCATAAAATCTAAATTATGAAGCTTCTTTTTTTTAAAAAAAAAACTAGAGATACGAATAAAAAATGTTTTTATCCTTAAAATAAAATTTTAACCCAAAACACCTCAGTTTTCCATAGTACCTAACACCTTTCTGGAGCAGGATAAGTTTTCCATTACAAAACAACAAAAAAATTAATCTACCAAGCATACTTTAAAATAATCTATTTCTCACCTTTTAATTATTTAAAAAATACGCTTTAAAATAGAAGAAAAGGAACTAAATTTTTACTTGTACTTTTCGAAGATCTGAAAAGCAAGAGTTGCCATCTCACAAAAAATATAAAAAATTGATCAGAAAAAAAAATTATGAAAAAAAAAGAGAATTGACTTCAAAAGAGAATTGATCTGACTTAGAAGTAATAAATTTATTTACTTGCCTGGGAATGTCAGAGAAGGCTGGGATATAAGCACACATCATCTCTATAAATTCTTCCACATCAAAAGCATCATCTGAGGAGCTTACACTATCTAATGATTCTAATATACCAATAATATAGCTCAACACAATTTCATCAATGGAGCTATGAAAACATGTATGAATGTAAGATAAAAAAGGGAAGAAAAAAAAAATGTACAATATTAAAATACAGTCACTAGAAAAATTAAAAGGTAAATAACAAGAAATGAGATTCCAATGACATAAAAGAGGCTAAGATATTAAACCGTGTCAAAACAAAAAGCTTCAAGTAAAATACATTTCACTCTAATGTGCAAATAATTATTTCCTATATTGCCATGAAAGTTTGAGCTTTAATTTTAACATTAAAATGCTGAGGCTCATTGATTCTTCGAAGAATTCAATTTTATGTCTATTTTTTAAACAGCTTAGCATGTTTTGATACTCATTGCTTCATATATATTAAATAAAATAATGATTGATTGATACATTGAAAAATTACAGATATTGAAAAAGTATAATGTTTAAGTTTATTTGAATAATTTTCACATTTACTTATTATTTATAAAGAAACTCTTTAGTTATAAAATCTTTTAAAGAAATTTGAACTTAGTAGAATAATTAAATTTTGCACTTCATTTTACAATGGCAAAGTTAGTTAATTTTTAAAGTACTTTCTTCAATACATTTGGTTGTTTGTTATAATATAAATTTCTATTTTTCTTTTCTCTATCAAGCAGTAAAATAAGCATCATACGAAAGTATAAATTTCCAAGAAAGAGCTCTCATAATCTTTTTGTTAAGATTTTTACTTTCAGAAAATTTGAGTTCAAATGACTCATACAAATGCAATTTTAAATTAATATTTATAATAATAGTGCATATGTAGGTAATAAGTAAAATTTTGAAATATCTCTTTTTCAAAACCTATAATTTTACTAAATTATCAGAAAGTTACAAAATGCTTTTATTTATTGGATATGCATAAGAGATACCAACTTGCTCTTTCAAGTGAGCTAATTTTTCTAGTGGTAAAAATATTTAAGTACGTAATGTATTATTCATACATTAATAAACTTGATTTAATGTGATTTTGTTCTCCACTACTTATAAAGAATTCAAAAGTATATGCAAAATACCACTTAGTTCCATCATGGTGAGGCTTTCAAAGTATTTGCAGGATTGAACAAAATTCCGAATGCATTAATCTTTAATTCTCAACTAGTAATTTGAAGAAAAAAAAATCATACTAATAATAGAAAATGGAATAAATAGTGGAATCTTTTCATTATATTAGTTTTCATCAATTCACATTTCACTTTTTCTTCATAAAATAAAGTGAAATATGAATAAAGCCATCAAAATATTATTTGCAGTTAAGTTAATTAATAATAATGTATTACACCTCAGTAACATAATAAAATCAGCTTATGTTATGAACATAAAATTACAATCAATTGCATTTTTTTTTTTTTAGATAAACAGCTCAATTTAGAATATTTCAAATTATTTTTCCTTGATGAGCTTGAAAAGTGTACGTATTTAGAGCAAAACTTTTTTTTAGAATATTCAGTAGTTGTTTATTTTTAGTTTGTATTGGTTTTTTGAGAATAGCAACTAAAGCCCAGATTCAGAAACCATTCTTAAATTTAAGCACATGTTTATACTTAGGTTTGCATAAATGCTTGTTAAGTGTTATCATAGTAAGTACAAGACCTTGCTAATACAAGCAAAGGCATAGTTAGGGCTTACCGAGCTATGAAGAAACTTAGTTTTTGCCCCCACCGGACATATTTTATCGATGATATGTCACACTTAAGTGAGCTTTTTGGGACTGCTAAAAGTTCAGATTCTGTAAATCGAAATTCATTAAGTAAATTTTACAATGAATAATATTTCAGAACTATAAATCAACGTAACTTGAAAACGTAAAAACATTTATCTGATTTGGTTTAAAATTGAACAGTAAATGTTGCTAATTTTTTTATTACACTTAGATGTTCATTGTTTTTCATTAAATGATAAGTGTTTATTGATTCCAACTGTATGGCAAATTTTCAAGATAAAATAAACCCAGATGCAAAGCAAACTACAATGATAATATATATAAAATTCAATTTTTAGGTAAATGGAATAAAAATTTGAAGTAAGTTATAGGGCTTATAATTAGTAAATGAAACTGGAGTGGGAGCATTTAAAAGGGAAAAAAATTGTATTCTGAATTTTATTTTGAATTAATTTCTAAAAATTTGGTGTTTCTCTTATGCTGGACCAAGGACATATATCCTCACTTGCGCCTCTCTACATACACCGCTAAATACATGTAAAAGGTATATTAATAAATATCGTCTGCTTTGATGCATCAAATACAATAAACTGTAAAAAACTATACAAAAGGATTATTTAATTTTATACAGGTGATAAATAAAGCAATAAACTTATTTTCTCTGTGTGAAAGGATCTTTTTTATTTTGAACAAAAAATTGTTAGATAATATTGAAATTTTTTTTTCTTTAATTGTACACTAACACATTTTTAAATAGATTTTTTTATTGTATTTAAAAATTAGAAACTTCTCAGCATTTTTCCCCATATTATTTATAAAAAAATAGAAAAAAAGTTAGCAACAATTATTATTTTTTCTATCTTAGGATTTTTAAAATTATTAGACTTAAGGAAATGTTGCTTAAATATGAGCTGTATTAACATTGCTGTTAATATACTCTACACAGTTAAAAGTAGTGATTTTTCAATTAACTTTTACCAGATGGAAAATGTTATAAAACACATTGATCCACCTAATATAATAGGAAATAGAGGACAATTTAAATTTAAAGAAGCTATTTAATGGGAAAAAATATTTATAGTATTAAGACAAAAGTTTAAGCAATTTTAAAATTGTTATAAGTTATATCCAACCTGAAGAGTTCATCAGACACCAAAAAGTTTATGTCTAACACCAAAGTAAATTAATTATACATATTTTGATATGATAAAGATCTTTTTATAATCAATAACAAATTATCATAAGAGATAAATAATAAATAAATAGATAAACAAATAAATGAGAAGTATACCTTAATACATCCAGACCAATATGAGTCTTGACAAATTTACTAAGCTCTGCTTTAACAAATTCATCTTTGAGAGTCGTTTCACTTAACATCATACTGTAAATTTAATAAATTTTAGCAAATTTACAATACCAGTAGAATAAAAAAACAATTGCAATACAAATTTAATAATTTGATTAAAACAATTTAAGGATTTTAAATAATGTTGTCAAACTAAAATCAGAGTGAAAAAAACTAAAAGAGTGAGTCAAAGAAAGAACTGTGCGACTAGAAGAAAATTGAGAAGATTAATTTTAACGTCATTATTATCAACATAAATCTCTTAAATGACATTATTATCCCAGTTAATAAAGTTTTTGTATCCATGTTCTAAGTGTTTTAAAACAAAGTCAACACATAACTTCATTATAGATGACAAATATAATTATTCTCTGGTTAATCCATATTTTTCTCAGTTCTATGTACTAACTTTTGTTTCTCTGACTAAAAAAAATTCCGGGACAACTTTTTCCAATTGAAGTTAAAGTAAAAGTAGTATACCCTAACAGACAGAATAGGAATTACCCTGCATGTTTTTAAGACAGAAAATTTTCCCAAATATGTTAAACCTGTGTCTCTATTATTTAGATTTAGTTTCCTTGAATACTCTTATAAATAAAATACCAGGTTTGGAAACATAGTAAATATTTTATATGATGCATTATTCACATGACTTCCATTTGTAATATTTTCCCAGTTCTTATGGATATGACAAAATGACAGGAAGGAAAAATGATCCTCAAAAGTTTGAGAGCCATTTTAGAAGAAGGGGAAAACTTAAATTCTTAATTTTAAGAAATCTTAACAAAATTCTTTAGTCTAATTATTTCAATACTAATTTAATATCTGAATTAAAGAAGCCTTAATCACATAAAATATTTAGGAGTTAGAACAGATTTGTTACATATGTAAAGGGTCATTTCACAGTATTTGTTTTACGTATGCCAACCCAGGCCTGCAGAAAATTCTCAGTCTAATATTTCTCTAGAACACTGTATTTGGTTTGAAATTTGCCCTAAGATATTATAGCACATTTTTTATTTTTCAGTCACAATAAGTTTCAAAATCTATTGAAATAGAAGCTATTTATAAAACTAAATTTTAGTTCCCATTCATAAACTTAAGGAAGTCAAACTAATTAATAAAAAAATCGTTACATAAAGTTAATTGCATTATATTTGATAAAGCAGAAAATATTCTTTTTCTTTTAGGCAATACGTTTATATAGCATAAGGAAGTAAAAAATGCTTAAATAAACTTATAAGCATAATTCAGTAATGCAATTCCTAAAAAAAAAAAAAAAAAAAAAAAAAAAAAAAAAAAAAAAAAGAGAACACACACTATTTTTAAATATCAGAAGCACTGAAACAAATTTTATGATACAGATCACTTTTCATCAGTTCAAAGAGCAATTCAATTAAGTACATGATATTTCAGTATGCTTGAAATGCTTTCATTATTAGTTGTTAGACACTTAATTTACGTTATTTTTTTTAAAGGTAATTTCGTTATAATGCAAAGATGGGTATTTTTCTTCTAATATAAGCCATCTCGCTACAATTTTTAAAAAGAATCCTCAGTAAAATAACACTATTCTATACTTAACAGTGTAGCAACAAAATATGCTTCAGTTTTATAAAAGTCTGGGTTTCAATTCACAGAGAAATTAAATGAGCCTCAATTAATAGAAGTAATGAACTATTTATTGCGTCAAAAAGGACACAGGATAGATGAGAGCAATTTCTTTTTTAATCTTTTATTCGGCACGAAAAGTCTTTTTATAGTGTCAAGTCTAAGAAAATTATAAAATTTTATACAATTAATCTAACTTATTATCAGATGATATAAATCTATCAAGCATATAATACTATAATATGAAATATCCCAATGCATTCTTTAATGAATAAAATATTCATATTCTTCAGTCCAAATACAGTTTACTACTTTAAATATAACTTATTTCTTTCTATAAAATCGAATTAGCCTTGCCTTCGAGAAAATCGCAAGTAACTATGAAATAATATTTAGATATAATAAGTATTCTGTATAACTTACCCCAAAGGTAAGAAATGAAATTAGAAAATAAAATAAAATCTATCTCTTAAAAAAAGAATAAGCTAATCGTTCCTGTTATACTAAAGAATTTCTATTCTTTTTAAGTAGTTACAATCTACATGCATTGCAATAACAGAAAATTGATATAAGCTATAATGTTGATCCCAGTACGTCGCTCAACAATCGTAAACAAAACTTAAATTTCCAAAACGAAACAAGCCGCAATTCGATTGTATGTAAATAAAAGGTTGCAGTTAAAAAAATATTTTTAACTAACCTGCTTAACTTTTTCGTCCGCAGATGGCGCTTTCCGTGATTACAGCGCAAATGCGGTTAGCTGTGTTCAAATTTCATTTATGAAATGTTTTTATATATCAGTTTATTATCAACTGATGAATTATTTTAATGTCTGCACAGGCAAAAATTCATCTAAAATCAGGAGAAACAAATTCAAATCTAAGTGAAAAAAATGAGGAATATTCTGAGGAGTATGGATGGGTGATCGTGTAAAGCTAAGGGTGGTGGCGCTAGTGGTAAAATTGCTCTTTCCAGACTTCCGGGTCACTGCTTCCGATATATTTTTACGCCGCAGATTGAAAAAACGCGCCATCATATTATTGCATCATATCTTTTGCAGTATTTCACATGTACCGAGTTCTTTTTTTCAGCCTTTAAACTTCAGCATTATCATATTAATATTATAATCATTAGAATATTTTCTAATTAGGCTAACTTAAAAAGATATCTTTATAAAAATGAGGAATGGATGGTGTTTTCTACACTAGGGAACGCTGCAAGCTCGGTACCGCCTAAATTTCCGGGTTACTGTTTCCGTTGTATTTTAAAGCCATTTGGCATCGTTGTGTTTTGAGATTCTTGCAAACAATGTATTTGATTACTTATTACTTGTGTTTATAATGCTAACAATACTTGTGTTTACAATGCTAAATTGTTAACACTAGCGTAAGATGGTACACAGCTTGCAACAAGAGCAAACAGTAATAAACTTATGAAAAGAGGCCAAATCAAGACTGCCAAAAAAGCGAGTTATTCAAAATCTAGCAACCATGTCACCTTTTTTAATAATAAATAACAAAATAACTAAAATAAGTTTTCACTCCAAACTCAATAGAATTACATAATAACATTAATATCTTATGAAATACGGCAGATTTGAGCTCAGAAATTATCTAATTTATTTCTTTTATTGAAAACAAAATTATCCGTTTGAAAACATCGCCTATCAGAATAACATGTAGTAAGCAGCTGCAAACTTTTTAACCGGAACTAGAATAGGTGCCGAGCTCGAGATTGTTATTGTTTACATTTCTACTGAAAACACCATCCATAGAAAAAAGATACCAAATTTTGAACGTTTTAAAAAACTGCTGAACTTTAGGAGCATTCACACCAAATGTGGTTGCCGCATCTCAGATCACCAATAGAAAGACATGAGAACCTAATTGGGGAAAAATATTTTTCGCTAAAAAACTTACCAGTCAGATTCTTTTTTACCTCTCTACGGTGATTAGAAATGCGAAAACCACATTCTGTGAAATAGTCCATTAATTTGTTGATTGGCGATTGAAATGGGTTATGGGTTGCGTAGAGCAGAATTCTACCTATGATGACAACACTTAACATGCTATCATGTAGAGAGTCATGGGCGATCGCAACGCTCGATTACGCCATCTGACTGGTTTCATGCCTTTAGCCATACTCCCTCCCCTCTCCTCTTCTTTTCAGTTGTATAGGAATGTACTACTATATTTTCCCTTTTATTTAATAAAAATATTTAAAATTTCCGTGATGCTTTTCTTTAGAACTATGTTTAATGTAGTTTTCAGTTTTCACAGTTTTCCAACTTAAATGATTTTAATCTATATGATAATCGAGAGAGAAACCAACGTACTTCCATCCTCTATGACTCTCCACTCGCTAATGGGGAAAGCATGCGAAGTGTTGCCATAGGTAGAGAGTTCTGCTCTACGCCACCTGCAGCCCATTTCGATCGAAGGAAGTACGTTAGTTTCTGTTTCGGTTTTCTGTTTTGGTTCTGTTTTAATTTCTTCTCCCCAAATGGCGTATTCGAGGGTTGCGATCGCGAATAGTCATTGAAGTAAGATAAATTAGTTTGCCCTGATTTTAAAACCGACTACAATTTTTTTATGAAAACTATACGGATCTCAAAGCTGCATCAAACATAGTGCTTAATGCGAGCATCATGGGAATTTAAAAGATATATTTGATAATCTAAATTTGAAAAATATTATGGAATATTGAAACACCATATAACATTTCCATACACCTGAACAGAAGGAGGAAATGGAAGGCAGGTAGTTCCAAGTATGGAATCGGTCTCCTCCCCCAATTAGCGTATTTGAGTGTTGAATTGACATTTGAATTCCTATCAAAATCGTTTATTAGTAACAAAAGGAGAAAAAAGGAGTGCCTCTACTATTATTATTCTCTAAAGATGGATACCGATTAAACTTTTCAGTTTGTTCTCGAACGGTATCGTCAGAGCAGCTTGAAGCAGATTCTGTTAACTCTGGGTCCCGAAGCTCTCAATACTCTCAGACTAACTCATCTTCTCAGGATTAGTCGATGCAAATATGTTCTCAATTCTTGTTAAAAATACACGAGTGGGAATTCGGAGTATTTCACCAATACGTATTCGGAGTATTTTCTTATACGTATCTCCAAATTCGCATTTTTTTGCATACAGCGAAGATGTTTTCTTATGGGCCATTCGAACTGTTTATAACCCTAGGCGCGCTTGCAATTGTTTCTACATGTAAGATGAACTGTAACGTATGCGTGAATCACGGTAATATACGTTGGTGCGTTGGTTAGCGTAATGCGATGGCACGTGCCATCGTATATGCTATTGCTCCAATAAGGGGATTATTACTATTTGCAGTTTACACACATGTGATCTAAAGAAACTGAGAAACTAATTGGTGAAATGCATTCTCCCGCGAAAAACTCGTCTCTCTATCTAGTTCTCTTTCTCCCTCAATAGCGATCGAAGATGCGTGTATCTTGTGTAGTAAGAACTGAGCAAAACAGAAAATTTGCTTGCACGTTAAAGGGAGCATTCATACTGTGCGCGATTGCCTTAGACGCGCATGCGAATGTTTTTAAACTGTTTGCTAGACGAACTGCTCGCGTATGGGTGAATCGCATTGATGCGCGATCATGTATGTAAATCGCTGGCTGTGAAACGGCAATTTTCTGGCAATGACGCAGACGAAACAAGAATAACTCCTTACGGGTCTTTCTCACTGCATCCGATTAGTATTAAAAGGACTATTCTCACTGAATGCGGTTAATGCGCTTAATGAGCTTCTGCTCGCCGCAGAGACAAATAGACTTCTTTCTCCTTTTACGGCAATTAGAAATTCATGAGTCGCATTAAGTAAAACAGTCGCATTAAGTAATAATAGTCGCATTAAGTAAAAACTTAGTATTACACCATCGACGAAAATGCGATCCGTGAAAAGAAATATGAGATTCAGTGAGAACGGCCATGTATATGTATACATATGTATATATACGCAAAAAAATCCATGCCTGGAAAACTTGAAATTGTTCCTAACACAGCAGATTTGTACAACTTGTTAAATATAGTGTATGAAGAGGCATACTTTACTGGATGTATAATTTCTCCATAGTATACACATAAATGTTTACACTAGTCCGAGATATAGACCTCTTAAACATTTTTACAATTTGGTGAATGTTTTTGGGCATTCTGGCATATTAACTCAAAATCAGTCTCTCTTATTTCAATTAGAAAACACAAATGAAATAATGAATAACGTGTTTTACTTCGTTTAAATTTTTAATTTATTTGGAGTAAAAAAATTTGTAAAGCTCCTAGTATTGGGGAACAATATATAGCAGCGCGGACGTAGCCTTTAATGAAATTAAAATAAAATGTAAAAAATTGGATATACAGATTAGGATATTAAATAAAAATTTGAAGAAAAGAATGATGCTCTTACAAAACCCTTCGATGCTACAAAAAAAGGAGAAAATTAATTCAAACTTAGAATCATCATTAGTAATTTTAAATTAATAGTTTTTATTTACACAGTTTATATGCTGGTTTCATTTAATTTATTAATTATTATTAATTATTGTGTATGTTAACTGGAACAATTAGGTACTAAGTCCTGTTTACTGTATCCGTATCTACTTTATCATTCACTTTTTAAATTCAACAAACAAAGATATTGTAAATAAGTTCTGTTTTAAATAAATTAAACTTTTTATTTACAATAATTTTTTAATCTTCCTTTTTTTTTAAAAATTTTTAACTACTGATACTATAATTTTATTTTAAAACATGACTCTCGAAATGCGTGTTTCATTTCTATTCGTTTTTCGGCCAGATCAGACGATTAATAAATTATTTGTATTATTCTCATAATTGATTGAAAAATTGTCTTCTTAGCTGCGAACAAATTTCTTTTTTATTTTTTATATTTATCTATCAAATGGTTCATTATTTTATATATTAACTAGAATAGAAGTAAGGCATTTTCGCAACAGCCCTTTGTGTTCCAAGGGCTTCACAGAGGTTAGGGCTCCTCAGTGTGGCAATGTGGTCAGCATTGCGCATTACTTACTTAAGTACTTAATAGACAAGTTGATACTCGTTGATATGAAGCTGGGTGACTTCTAACCGACATTGGGGATCAAATCCCAGTTCTTCCCTTCAGTTTAAATCCTTACCCATTGACCAATCGCAGCTCATTGACTAAATAATTAAGTATAAAGTCATTAAATTAGTAATATATTGTTGGAAAAATTAACGTATTGTGAAAATATAAGCAACAAAATAATTTTTTTATTGAAACTAATGAATTGCATGCTTTTTAATGATTCGATCAAATTCAAAATTTCATTCGGCAAATAGGGAATCTCCCCCTCTCAAAAATATAACTTCGTATAGCCTCTGTGTCCGACCATCTCATCTACCTTAAACATAACAGCTTTTAGTAAGAAGCTCTATAGTCTTTCGGTTTGAGTTTAAAATTAGGATGTTACAGAGTTGAACATTGTGATCCGCGCATCCTGAATATTTATCGGTTGCTAAACGTTGATAATAAAACTAAATAATACAATATTCCGCAATAAATTCAAAATAATTCTTGCATTATTTCAAAACAAGTTAAAAAAACCTAATTTTTTTCTCCATTTTATGTATTATTAATGACTAGAGCTGTAAGATATATCGGAAAACTTTCTCTCAGTGATTTTTTTCTTAGACTGTACTGAATCTTTCAATGAATTTAGTTAAAAAAAAAGAAAAAGTGTTGTTTATAAACATCTTTGTCGGAGTTTTCTTAACTAAAACAATTTCATAAATCTAATCGAAGGCTGAGCAAATGGTGTACATGCCAAAAGCAAGAATGCATAAATTACTTTACGATTTTACATCACTTTCAAAGTGAAGCCGTTGTAGGCCAGTTCCAAAGTAGTTCAACACAGAAATATTTAGGGAAAAGCCCGACACTGTTTTAAAAGTTGTCATTTTGGTTCAATAAGAATATCTGAAGTTTTCCCTTCTTTTGTCCTCTAATGTAAGTTTTATTTGTCATCTTGAAATTCTGATTGGAAATGTGTCAAAGAGGAGAAATTTAAAATTTTTTATACAGACAAGTGAAGTATTAATTCCTATGTAATTTTTTTGCGCTTGATCGAATAATATCAAAATGAAGTAAAAAAGAATGTAAGAATGTTTAACCTGTACAATATATAAGAAGCAACATTTTTATTTCGTGCTTATTTACACATTTGAATTCCCGAACTAGATAAAAGTGGCACTGTTTCCATTACTAAATTAAATTAAAAAATTAAATATAACTTGCAAGGTTTTTAGGAGCGAAAAGTAAATTTTTTAACGTAGACTGGTTTGCGCGTCAGACATTGCTGTACGGAGAATTGAGGTATTGTTTTCTATTTAATTTCATTTTTATCTTAAAACTTATGAAAACAAATTAAAGTCGACAGAGCTTAAGGTTTATGAAATTATGAGGCCTTTGTGCGAAAATATATCTAAGTTAAATATTATACAATTTTATGCAATTTTAAGCTATGGAAATAGCTTCAGACTTTAAGCGTGCTCAAGCATAGTTTCAATTCATTCAGTGTTCCGCCTCTCCGTTATCAAATAAGGTGTTGTAATATTGATAAAATATGCAATATTAAATGCACTCTTTTGTATATCGCATTTCGCAGTATTTTTCATTTGATATTTAAATGTGACAAGCGGTATTTGCTTTGTTTGACACTTACATAGTTAAACTTTTCAATTTTTTAATGAATTATGTGATTGAAATTGGTGAAATGATTGGTGATTGGTGAAATGAAATAAAACAAACAACATAAAATGTTTTATCTTTTAATAATATATATATGTCTCTGTCCTTTTCATGTGAACAGCATACCCCGAAAAAATTATCTATTTTTGTTTCTAAATTTCTTGTTTCCATCTTCTGTACAGACACAAATCCTAAACGATTTTATCATCGTTTAGGGAGAGCAAAAAGTCAATAAGGCATAACAGCACAGAAATGCCACTAATATGTTTGCTATGTTTTCAGCAACATAACACAAAAATACAAACCCCTATGATCATGAAAAATGTATCCAGTTGTATAGCATAAAAGCTTTTGTTGGACAAGAAGGAACACTGAGAATACACACTAAATGTGAATCAATCAATCAATAAATAAATAAATAACGTACTACTAATTTACAGCTCTTTTAAAGCTAACAATAAAATCGACAGTATTAGTTTTATGTAAAAAAAGTGCAAAAATACTTCTTATTGGTGAAGAGTTTAAGTGCACCCTAAGAATTGTTCTCGGGAAACAATTTCAAAGAAATCAGAATTCATTGCGTAATTCAGCTATGTACAAAACTAAAAATCGATATTTAAGATGGGTTATTTTTTAGTTCATATTCCTTGAAATATTACAAAATTTACAGTTTTCAAAGAGTTATAAAATTAAAATTTTGACAAGTAATCGTTTTAACATTCATATCAAAACTGTACAGATAACTTTCTGAAAAAAAGTTAAAATTTTACATTGACTAAACATATAATGGCTTAGTTTTTTTGATGTCAAATATCTCAGGAAGAAATGTTCAGTTTAAAACATTTTTAATAAATTGCAGGAGAAAAAAAATACCCAAGTACAAAAAATTATCGAATAATTATTATAAAAAAAAAGGAAAGCGAGTTAGGAATATCCATTTTTAAGCAAATCACACTAATAATTGTTCTAGGCAACCAAAAAAAAAAGTTTGCAATAAAAGAAAAAATTTTTCTGTACAATTTAAAATAGTTATAAATGTTTTAAAGTAGGAATAGATATAATTGCAAGAACAGGAAACATATACTTATCGCATAAAAATTTCTGTAAACAAAAAATTGCCTACAGAAATAGGTACAAGAAAGGTACCTGAAGGGACTCGCCTATTAAGCTGATATTTCAAATAACAGAACGACTTTGAAACTAATTAGGTCTACTTGCCAAAATTTTGAATATTTCATTTTGGTTATGGGTATACATTTTAAAGAATATAAGATTTAATAAAAAAACTTGAAAGGAGTACTTTAGATTCAACAGCAATGAGGAAAAAAACATTCAGTAAGATGCTGCTGAAGATATTTAAAGACTTGTTATCAACCATTCATAGACTACCTCATGTGGTAAAATTCATAAAATTACAAAGATTCAAATGTGCTGGTCCTCTAATCAGTATGAAAGAAGACCGCTGCTGTAAGAAAATCTTTCTGGTTAAAACCATTGTTACTAAGCCTCAGACCCTAGCTGTGATCGATTGATTGTGTTGAAACAGTTGCTGAAAACAGAGGATCCTGGAGAAAGCTTATTCAGGGCTGTTGAGCCAATTCCAGTTGTCTATTCCAGTGTTTCCCGAAGTGTGGTACGCGTACCCCCAGGGGTACGGGAACAGTTTAGCAGGGATACGCGTTCTTATGCGAAATATCTTGCAACAAACGAAAATTACAAAAAATTTTATTTAAAAACAAAGCTAGCCATGAAAATTTACGATTACGTATTTTTCTATTGGATATTTTTTGCAGAGTTATCTGTTAATAATTAATGGTGTCAACAGCCAGTTGTGATTTTTACTTTTTGTGCGATTTTTCATAGTAAAAAATTCATTAATTTTTTTATTAGGGGTACTCAGCGTTACGAAAAATTTAGAAAGGGTACACAAAAGTCATAAGTTTGGGAAACACTGGTCTATTCCAAAGGAACAATAGACATAGAGTTCTTTACTGATTAAAATAGTATTTCGTTAAGTAAGAATATTCTGGTTTTTATTAAAAACATACGGTATTTCCTCAGGTTTAAAAGTTTTAATATCAGTCAGAGAAAACATTATGGAAACGATTAGACTAGAATCGATTGCTTAAATAAAATTGCGTATTTATATTATTTTTAAAATAATATATTTTGTATTTTAAGCAAAATAGCCTATTTCAAGCTACTTTTTATTCAAAATTATTTTGTAACGAAAGTTTCTCAGATACGCTAAATTTTAATGCTTAATTCAATAAAGTTCTGTGCTAAGCTACAAGAAAGTTGTACAAATTCTACAGTAACACTTTACAAGCAGCGCTCTTCTTGTCAATTATGCAGAAATCAGATGCTAGTGTTTGACAAAAATTGTAACTTTAAATTACTTATGATTCTAGAACAACTTCTAAATTGATAGAACTTTTTTCACGATCTCTTAGCTTCAAAGATAATCTGCGTATTAAAATTCGGATAGATTGGCGAGAGCCACTTTGGGTACCTTTCATGTATATATTTGAAAGCAATTTTTAAATAAATTTGAAATGCTTTTTAAAACTAGCTTTTTTAATCATTTTTTTCAGGATTCAGGCAAAGTTTTCAATTACGTATTTAACTTATTTAAGTCGCATTATGAAAATATTTTTATGCAAAACTGAAAATAAAAAAATAGGGTATGCAAAAAATAATCATACACCCTCTGTTGCGAAATATGGTATGCATTTATGTATACTTTCATTTGTCCTAAAGTATGGTTTACTTGGCTTTCAAATTTTAAAATTTAATGAATAAAAAAAAAATAATGCTTTGTTGTGCATTTAGAATTACATTGAATGTTCCACCTAGTTGTGCATTAAGGAAAAAATATAAATTTAATTGCAAGTTTTCGTTAAAAATATTTAATGATTTTGCATGCATTGAGAGCATAATTAAAAATGAGGATATTTAAAATTTGATTGCTGAAAATATATTACAATTAACAAAGCGAAACTAAGTAAACAAATATATTAAAGCCGTGAATTGGAATAATAAAATTGTTTTGAAAGTGATTACCGATTTTTAATTAGCATCTCATGCATAGCTATTAATTGATAATTTCATTGAAAATTGTTCAATTGCCTCGTGAGTTTTAGAGATGAATTTGAGAGGAAAATTACGAGCTTATTTTGATCTGGAAAATTTGATGGTTGCAAATAAAATTGAATTTGCTTCCTACTTTGAAGGTCTTCTTGCGACTAAATAGACTCGTTAATGCTTTTCTAGGATTTTCGCATTATCTTTAATACTTTTGCTTCCTTGAGCAGTTAAGGTTTCAATTTTTTTAGTAAAAATACGAACCATATTTTGAAATAGAGGAATAAAGGATGTAAGTAAAAATAAATAAAAAAGGTCGCTGAGAGAGTATCTCGCTCATACTTCCATTTACCTATACAAAGCACCTTAGTTAATTTTAGAAATTAGGAGCAAGTACTCTTGGTTATGCAAAATTTATTATTATCAAAGGAGAAAGTGCAGAACTATCTATCGTTTTGTGAAAGTGTTAGTATATTGTCTTTGAAATTAGACCAGAAAATTTGACAATAATACTTTACTCCCTTCCCTAAGAAATGGCAAATATCACATTTAAGAGAAAATGAATAGACTTATATTCAAGGATTAGCTCTTGGCATATCGTTAATAAAATCTCCAGAAAATATTAAAATTTTCAAGCTCAAAATTTTTAAATGTGATAAAAAAGATTTTTACACACAGAAAACATTCAATTGAAAACATAACACAGTAACAGCAGGATTACTTAAGGTCAAAGTAGCCAACTTCCCAACCATCTACACATACAAGTTTTCTTTACTTTGGCACAGACAAAGTGAATAGTGCACATGAATTATGAAAAACACAAATAAAATATTGATGTTATATTCAATTATACAAGTTTTGAGCATCTCATATATAGTATGAAATTTTTTTAAATCAAGATGTATGTTTTATGTGTAATTTATACAACATTTGTGCATTGAACCGTTACAAGTTGCAAAAAGGTCTTCACCAAGAATGGTTTAGACTTTGAAATGCTGGCCACTTTGACAAACTTTCTTTATAGAATACGTAAACGGTGATGCTAAAAAACTAGTAAGACACAAAACTGTGTGAAAATGACAAAAGTTACATACAGATTTCCGACCTTTCAAAATTAGGATTACATTCTTCATGTTAAACATGTAAGGCAATTAGAGTTTTTTTTTAAATGTCTTTACAAGTACTGTGTTATGTATGTCAGGTATATTTATACATAATCTATTCATTATAATATATTACACTCATCTTGTTTTTCCAGGACTGAATTCAGTTTACGGACCGAATGTGGAATTCAGTGCACAAGACAGGTAAATGGAAAAACATTTTGGAAAACTCTTATTTTAAAATTTTAAACCATATCTTAAATTTGATAGTTTAATTAATTTAATGCCTAATGTTTGGTGTGCTTACTGATAAATTGCTAACACATTGTAGTTTATATAACAGCACCCCAGATTTGTAACAAGTAGAGCATTTAAATATAGAAATGACAAATGACAACAATACAAGAAGTAATAAAGAAAGTTACACAATACTGGCAAATTAAACGAAATCATTAATATGACATTTTCAAAAGAAATATTAAGAATCAGGAACACATACACAAACAATTCCAATACTATAAACATAATTAGAAAAGATCCAAAGAACATAATTCAATTATACTAAACACACCAATCTGACATGCCAAGCTCTGTACAAGGGACGGTTATGAACAATTATGCTCTGCAAAATATTAAGCTTTTGTTCTTTTATAATTTTTCACACAGTATATGATTACAAAACACAGCTGCAGTAACAAAGCAGTTCGTCTGTTTAATATTATCCAAAGTGAACAAATATAGTCGTTGCTGAGCCATTGGACCACAAGGGTCAAAAGAGACATAACATGTGGTAGAAGGACAGGGAGATGGATGTAAACCACAGTAGTGGGAGAACACAGGGCACGTATTATTCACCATAGAGGCATTCTAATCAAGTAAAAAAGAGGAATGTTAATGAAGTACTTGAAATAAGATTACGACGCTCTTTGTCTTTCTCTTTAAAAATGCTTGTTATCTCAGTTTTTTTAAACATTTAACAAGGTTTAAGACACGGAAAATAAGTTAAGATATGAAGCAACGTGATAACATTTTAGTAGATTTGATATTTCTGAATCGGTATAATTTTAAATGAAAATATTGAGGCCATAATTGTAAAGAACAAGCCAAATCATTGAGCATATCAAGTGTTGAATATGATTTCACGAAAGTCATTGGTGGAGACATTGATACTGACGTACATTATTGGCTTTGTACTTCTTATTGTCAGCCTCCCATCATATTTTTACAAAATATAGGGTCGATGTTGCACTGTGAGCCGTGGTGGCTCAGGGGACAGAGTGTTCGCCTTCCAATGAGGTGACCGGGTTCGAATCTCAGCTATACTTGGTCTAAGCGAATTCCGCACCCGGCTCGCATGGGCCACAGTGCTGACGTAAAATATCCTCAGTGGCAGACGGATCATGGGTTAGAGTCCCCCTGACTTCAGGGCAATCGTGGGAGATTTTAGTGGTTTTCCCCTCCATGTAACGCAAATGCGGGATAGTTCCATAAAAAAGTCCTCCAGGATGGCAAATTTCCCCCAATACTTGATCCAGGAGTTCTCTTGTTATCTGGACTGGGTTCAAAATTACAAGGCTACTGAGTTGAACATTAGTAGTCGTAAACCCAAAAATTGGATTTGATGTTTAACGACTGTTATAAACTAAAATAAAATGTCTTACTTTAACTCAGGGGATTAAACATTAGTATCCCAATGAGGTGAATCAGGTTTGATTCCCAGTGAAGGCTGGCCGATACTATTTCTGATCCCAATTCACACAGACAGAAGTGTTTACATAAAATATCCTTAGCTGTAAACGGATCATGGGCTAGAATCCTCTTACCACCGAATCTTCTTAATCCATAATTTCTCTCGACTTTCGAGTAGGTTCAAACATTGATAGCTGGAGTTAAACATTGATAGTCGCAAACCAAAAAAATGGGTCAGCTGTTCAATGCCGGTTATAAAATAAAATGTTGAACCATAATACAGTTGCAATTTAATAAAAGTGCCAAATCGAATGATGTTTCCGGTCAAGTTGAACCATAGTTTTGTGTAAATAATTTTATGATTGTGATAATATGGCTCAAATTGTCACTATATTAAACGCCATTCTTCAAAAGATAACACGCTCCGAAATTTCTACGAATATAGTGTTGGTCAGAAACGACAAGTATTACGATGTAGATGAGGAGACGTTTTTCAAGCAGAATAGTACCACTATTGTAATTTTATGACCTTTACGTCGACCTTATGACATTAAAAGGCTTTGACAGCTCCTAAACACTAAACAATATTGAATTTAATCCCTTACAGGTAGAGGATAACAAAATGTGATAGTTGGGCCAGCTAATAATGTTGGCCTACACGATGTTGTCTTTAGGACTTGAGGTTGAAAATGAATGCTGAATGCTCTAGCTTGTACTTTACAATGGTGTATTTAATAAGGTTTCATTTGAAATTGAAGTGTTTAGTCCATAGATTTTAAATCATCTATATACTTTTGTCTTGTGAATTACATAAAACAAAAATACTTGTTAATATCTTAAATTCGGAAGTTTTAATGATGATGCATTTTAAAAGTATCCTTTTAACTTTGAAGTTAAAACCTAATTTAATTGAAGCTAAGTGGAAAACTAATAATTTTTGAGTACTACTTTTTGAGTGTTTTGCCGATATAGGCACATAGAACATAGATGAATTTTTAGAAAATAGAATGAAATTTATTTTTAAATTATATTTCCCATTCTAGTTAATACATTGGTTTGTTTTGAAATACAGGTTGATTATTACTTAATAATATTAAATCAAACAAAAATTAATTAAAATAGCTCAGCTGGTGAACTAAAGAGCTTGTAACATATAACTACAGATTCATCAGAGTAAGCAAGAGAAAGACAAAGATCAACACATAATTTATTAATGAAGATAACACAATCATTTTCATTAAAATATGGCATCATAACATAGAACAAAGTTAGATAAAAGCAGGACATGTGTTTTAATTAACATAAAATATGTAAATGTAACATTAAACACAACAATCAACAATAATTGAAGAGCTTAGTGGAAAAAGTTTTAAGGGACTTTTTAGTGAATTTGGGTAAGATAACTTTAAAGTTTATAAGTTGATCTCCATAACTTATATTTTCTATTCTAATTTTGTGAAAGTAAAATATGCAAAATGTGGTGTTCATTAATTTGTAAATTTTTAGCATCTTCTATACTTATGTAACGTTAAACATATTCATGTAATTTTTTAAGAGTAAGTGTAGGTTCAAGATTAAGCCCCTCCCTCTGATATACACTTAAAAAAAGTCTAAACAATTTTTCATATACCATTTTAATGCATTATGATCTTTGCAGCTTTAAAAATGTAGGGAATATATGCGATTTGAAAACGTCAGGATGTTCGGGCTTTTTGTGGTAGATTGTGACGTGTATTTATTAATTTTTTTCGTTTTTGAAATATCTCCTGAACTAACTGAGCATTTTTTTTTGTACCCACCCAAATATCAAATTCTTTAACTAAAAAATAAATTTATGCAAAGAATATTATCTATTAGTATTTATTATATTTTACGTTTACTGATAAATATTTTAATTATAAGGGATAAATTTTTTATTATTATGTTGCATTACTAAATTTTTGCAAAGTTCAATATTCAAAAACTAGCTGGATAGTTAGCAAGAAATAAAAAATACTGCTTTTTTTTATTCAGAATAATTTTTTTAAATTTTATTTTCTCAGGAACTACTTAATCAATTTCCAATAATAAAACAAAGCAATAAAAATTGCTAAAACTTAACTTTTTTTGTTGCTTTTATTTTACTTTGTGCAAACGAATTTTATAAATAATAATGTAATTTTTTTATATCTATCATGTATTTGGTAGTTCATAAATTAAACGCATAAAAATAATAAACCGCTTCTAAAATTATTATGGTTAGCAAATATAATAAACTCTCGCTCAACAACTTTTAATGAGAATTTAACAATTTGAATAATTGGTTTAAGAAGAGTTTATTTGAATGAAGAAATTGACGAAATGTAAATGTTTTTCCATGGACCAGCAAAAGAACATTTTAAGAAGTCTGTTTTTTTTATTAATAAAAAGTACTTGGCGATATTTATATTCTCTCTGAAACACTTAGTAGAATCGCAGCGTTCGCACTAGTCTGTATATGATGCCATGGAAGCTTGAAAACTGCGACTTAAAAATCAGTAAAAGACTGTTACTTAATACTTTCTTCCATCGAGATCTGCAGAATTGAGACATTTGCAGAATAAATGAATGCTCTATAGTTTAATGAAACTAAAATTAGAACTCAAATTAAACAAAAAATCTCAAATTCTTTAAAAATATCACTTAATTACTTTTTCTATTAGGCTCTTCAATATAGTCGAAAAGATGAAAAATAGACTTTAAAGGTTACTTATTAAATTTTCAGGGCACTTAATTATAATTTTTCTGATTAGAAGGGATTCAAGTTTAGTATGAATTAGCTGTCACTCTTAGTGCTTATTCAATGATTTTTATAATATTATCGCGACTAATTATTTGAATAAAATTTTGAATAATTATGTGAATAATTTTTCCTAACTCGAAGGAATTAAAGATTAATGTGAATTATCAATCACATTTTTTTTTATTCCATGATTTTTATTAATTATTGTGACAAATTATTTTTTTAAAAAAATTACTAAAATTTAGAATGTTTCGACCAAAATAATAAGTCCCTCGAAGATAAATAAGTCTCTTGATTTACTAGTTAGCATTAAAAAAATATGAGTGATCACATGTAAAAATAGCAAACTGAAACTAAATAAACCAATTTAATGCAAACATTTAAACTTTGAAAAAATTGGGGAATAGAGTTTTCAAGTAAAAATAAATAATTGCTTAAAACATTTAAAAGTTTACACTATTAAAATGTAATTTTTCTGTGATTGTTAAATCAGTTTTGTTGAAACTGATTTAACTATGTGATTTCTATGTGATTTCTGGTCAAGAAATATTAAAGTGGATGAACTTTTCACATTTTTGTTTTAATTTCAAACTTTTTCAAATTTAAATGCGCAATAAAAATTGATATATCTTTATAAATAATAAAATTATAATTTATTGAAAATTATTTCTGGGTCAACGATTTTTCAAATTCTGTAAAAGTAATTTTTCAATCACGCTAATGGTTTTTTCTTAATGAATCAAGCTCTATTTGTGAACTATTGCTGACAAAGTGTTCTTAGTCACTCATAAAAAGTGCTAGTTTAGACAAATTTTATCAATAAAATATAAAATTTATAATCTATGCAATATATGACTTACTGTTTCATAAGAAACCTTTAAAATATATACTTAACGTTTCGTTCAATTTTTTTTTCAGAATCATTGCAAAGGTAATTATAGTAAAACAATTTAGAATATTTCTTTACAGTCAGAAGTAATAAATTACGGATTATAGTTACTAAAGTCTTAAAATTTTTCTATTGAGTGCACGCAAAATAATGTTGCAAACTAAATATTTTTTACTTATTCTATAATAAGCTAAGCTGCGTGTTCTATCTTTCTGTTGTTTGCTCTATATCGAGACTTCTATACCACGCTTTTAAGTAAAAAGTATTGTCAAATGTTATGTAAGTTCAGATTTTCTTGAGTTTTAATATTCACTAAGTCCAGTGTTGGGATATACAAATGAAAAATATTTTAAACAAACAAACATATTGTGGTTTAGTAGGCGAAAATTTGATAATTTAATCATTTGAAAGTTTGATCAAAAATAATTAATTATAGATAATTTGCCAACTAAACATTTAAAGACGTAAAGAAACATAGAAACATTTAACACAAAATGTTAATTTAATTGTTACTATAAAGCACACGTGTTAGGCAGAAAAATAATTTTTAGTATCGGATAGGTCTTGATATAAACGACCTTTTACGAGTAAAATTAAAAATGATAATTCAACTTAATAATAAATCTTTTTTTTGTAATAGTGCATGTTTAATGCTGTGAACAAGTATTTAAATTGCAAGATTCGAATGTTTTTCTTTTCTTAGTTTTAAGGAGTTATTTATTGGTGTTTAGTTAAATAATTTAAAATTTTACTTCAAATGTCTAGTATTTTATATTTCATTAGACGCCGTTGAAATTTTTGGAATCGAGAAGTTTTAAACCCCATTAGAGAAATTTTGAAAGCAGGATCATTTTTGATATTCATAAAAGAGCTTCAGATGTGGAACCTAAAGATAAAATATTTCAGAAATGATCAATTGAAAATCAGGGTATATGAAAAGACCAGATAATTTAAAACTTTTTTAAGACTGCTGGGAACAGCTGTTTCCGACGTTTAAGAGTCTTTATATCCCAAAACTATGGACGAAGCATTTGGAGAATTGGTTTGTTCCTGTGCTGCAAAGATGAGGTAGTTTTGGTCCTTCTTGAAATAGTATGCAGCAAAAATTCCAATATTAAAGAGTTAGCTCTTATCATTTGTAAGATTTACTTCCTCTCCTGAACTAGATTGACGCAATTTTTTAATGATCTGAGGTACCTCTCTACCTACCTAATCAAAATACTCTATCTGGTAAATGTTTGGCTACTTAGCTGTCTGGAGATGTACTAAAGAAAATAAAATAACCAGTAAAAATAATTCAAAGAGGAGATGTAGGCCGGAAATGTTTTGAAAGTAAGGGACAAAGCGACGGGAATATATACTGCATACAGTTGTGTTATAACCATAGATATACCTATATTAGTCCCTGGTTATAACCATATCTTGGCTATAGCTGCAAGGTAGAATGGCATTTCAAGCATAACTTTCAGTTCACTGAAGTTGAGGAACATTGCAGTAAGAAAACCACACCTGACTTCAATTTCATCGCTGATCATAGAAAATTAATTCAAAGGGACTCAACGCTAAAAACAATGTACTTGTAGGGAGTATGCTGCATAAGAGAGATTTGGCGAGGTTTTACCGAGACATAAATAATAAGTTTTTTTTTCTTTGCATTTTAACTAGATAATATGTTACACTTTGTTCCGATTTAATTTAGCAGCGCTGCGAAAGGTGTACAGAACTGATCTCAGCCGCTGTAAGGAAAATGGTCACGTGTAGCTCGCCCATTTAACGTTGTTACATCCAAAGTATAACTTGCCAATGACGTTGTTTCGTCTTTGCCCGTTCTCTTTACTTAGAAGGCATTTTATAAATTAAATACTTTTAATGCAGAAAAACTTCTTATATATATTTCGTAAATAAAATTTTTGTGACATCTATTTATCATTTTAATCGCATTTAACTTTTTCAAACTCGAAAATAACTTAGACCCATTTCTCAAGTCATACTCTTACATACTCTGTCTTTGCCAGTTGATGTGAAACAAAGTATGGTTAACTCATACTGACGAATAAAATGCTGTGAGAGTAGACTGTCCTCTCGCTCAATAGCTAGTTGGCAACTGTGATCTTGATGCTGAATGGGTGCCCCTGTTTCTGCTAACATGTCAAATTGAGAATGTTGTAAGATACTTTGACATTATATGACGATCTCTGTAAACTAATTAACAAATCTTAAGCAGGCACTGTGTACTTTTAGCCCTTATTATATCAGGTAGAAGTTTCAAAGGTAGTTATATTTTCGGTAATTTTTTGATACATGCGCAACTTTGTTTGTTTATTGCATTTTTTTAAACCTTGAATATCTTTTTAGATCAATTTTAACGAATAAACTGGGAATCCAGAGCGGCTTTTGTGTAGGGTTTGTTTGTATTGTTTATGAAAATAAGCCTGATTCACAAACGTATCTGAATTTTTATCCAAACATGAAATTTCGAACTGCAATTTATAAACCATGGTATGATTCGGAGCAAAAATATGTAATCTGTGAGCTTTTTATCCTGAGCATTTGATTCCTTTCTTTAAATTACTCTCATGAGTACCTACTGTTTTTTCTCCAAAGAATTAACTAATGAATCCAAATAAATTCGAAATTAATTTTACCCATTTGCAGAAATCACTGAGTACATTTTTTTAACCTTAAATGTTTTTTTTAGCAACTACTTTAAAAGTTGAGTTCTTTTTACAGAGTTACCACGTTGCTTATAAATTTATAGTAATGGTAGTAAATTGAGTTGGAGGAACTTCATTTTTTAAATATTACTTTATCGTTTAAATACCTGAATGCGTAGAGATCACTTGAAATGTTATATCTGTAATTTGCCAAGCTAAGAACCGATTACGTTTTGTGCTTAAAGTGAATTTTCTAGCTTAGTTGTTAAAATTTGGGTCTAACACATTCTGATTATCCTCAACACATATTGAACAATGTCTAAAATAAAAAGCTCACCGACAGATGATGTGATATCCCTATATGAGAATTCAAACAAACAGAGTGTAGTATTAGAATGTTTAATTGAACATTTCTCTGTAGAAAAAAGATAAACAGTTGTGACACCAGGAAAGCATTTGTAAGATTCAATTCAATATAAAGAAGTGCATCTAGATATTATAATTGATAACTTAATTCAGATATTTCAAATATTATGCATATATGAAAAATTAAAAAAAAATATTGTTGAACTATTAATTATATTGAATTAATTTTTTTAAAAAAACATTTTAGCTGGAAAAGAACATTTACAATACCAGAATTCTAGTTTAACCATTAAATAAAGACAAAATCATTTGCAAATGAAAATAATTGTATTTATTCAAGCCATTTTACACAACTAGTTATACTATCAGATAGAATTATTTCGTAATTCCTTCAATATTACTTCATAAGCTACTAATTTTATTAAGAATAATCACCCAAGAAAAGTATCATATGTACAAAAAAATAATAAACAAGACAAATGTAGTGGATGAGTTATTGAATATGAATTTCAAAAAATAACTTTAAGAGAGCGTTATGAAAATTATTTAAGTTTGGGATTCTTTTTTTTTTTGTCTAGGAAAATAATGAAATAATTTGTTAGTTTCTTTTAATGTTATAACATTATATTTGAAGTTTTTTCATTTTTGTATAAAATATGGCATATTTAGTGCATATTTTTTTAAGCACTCATAAAATGGAGTAAGTTCTTGGCCCCTCCCCCATAAAGTTCTAAGAGAATACGAAATTCTATTTAAAACTTTTAAAAGTTGAGAAAAACTATAGTTCGTAGGATATTTTAAATGTTGAAAAATAACAGAAATTACAAAGGTTAGTAAAAAGTGTTTTTTTTTTCGTGTAAGAAATGATATATTTAAGTTTAAAATAAAAACACTACATTGCATTACAGATAATTAAAAAAATCAACGACTATAGACTAAAATGACGACTATAGACTTTTTTGAACTGTTATAACTTAATGTTCTAACATTTTAAATGAATTAATTACACATAAAAAATTTCTAGAAAATTGAAGGAAATAACAGCTTAGTACTTTACCTGGTTAAGTTACATTGAATTTAAAGAACAGGAACACTGAATTTTAGTTTCTCAAGTTCCTGTTGAAGTAGACTTCATACGATTTGCAGACAGATATAAATTTTTAAAGTGATTTTTTATATAAATGACAGTATAAAACAGAGAATTTAAAACTTACCTGAAAAATAAATCAATTGGTGTAAAAAAAATCGCTCTAAACTTGAAAAAGTGAAAAATTAGTAATATTATATTTACCTGATAGCTAGTCAACGGAATGGAACCAAAATGGCTTACAAAAGGCAGGAGTTTATATGAAATTTAATTAGGTAATGCATGTTTATCAGTTTACCGATGAAGATAAATTGGATTTTATTGTTTCAGTATTATTTATGGTTAAAAATACTTTAAATTAAAACATGAATGAATACCAACCATCAAATGTACAGGCAATATTAGTCGATTCTAGATTAGTATGGCTTGCTTGCATCTTTTGATCTTTTAAGTTGAACCTTTAGACGTTTCATTCCAATTTGGAATCCATTCATTGCCTGGATTGCAGTTTGTGCACTACTTGGATTGTCGTAACTAACAAATCCTGCAAATATGCAATTGTAATTTTAAAATTTTAGCTCTATATATGAAACTTTAACGGACCAATATCGCTATGTAAGCTGCATGAAACTAACTTACTCGGTGAAAATGCTGAGTAATATGGCTAGAAATCCTTATATTATTTTATCATTCTTATAATTATAAATTTATAATTAATATTATTATTAATTATTAAAATTATAACTGGTGGAATGTAAACTTGAAATACTTCCGTACCGTTATCCCTTTGACGCAGATTAGACACCGGTGTCCCTTATTTATAAATTTTTTTTTCTGACTCTCTAATTGTAAGTAAAAATATATTTTAGTTTTTTTTAATTATTGAAAACTGTCCAATAGTTACTAAAAACATCTGTTAGATTATTGGAATTATATTTATACTAAAATATAAAATTAAAAAAAAAGGTTGAAATTGTTTTCCATTTTCAAACAATTATCGATAGTATTATTATTAGTAAATTAAAGACATTTCAATGATGAGTAACTGTTTCTCTTAGATATAAATAATTGCTAATAAGTGCAATTGCTGTTTAAAACTGAACCGTGTTTGCGTGTTTTTACCCGAACGTAGAAAAAGACATGTATGCTGTATTTCATAACCAAAAATTATTCAAATGCTAAATATAATATTTTGAACTTATTTTGACCTAAATTAATACAAAATAATGAAAAAAGCATGAAAAATATGGTTAATAAAAGTTCTGTGTCAAAGGGTGAATAATAAAAAAAATATTTATATAGAGCACAGCGTGCACAAACATAATGCATTTTTGCGGCATATTTCTATTCATGCCGTTTTGCCTTACGTATAGAATAAATTAATGAAATTAACGAAATGCATTATGGGAGCATTTAAGAGAAAAACAAATTTTAAGAATTGAAAAAATTTCAATCAATGTTTAATAAGTTAGTGGATGAAATAAAATTTATTTCTTCTTATTAAAATATTTGAAGGAAGAAAGTATGAAAATCAATGCAATTGTGAAAGAATTATGAAACAAATTTGTCACAGTCATTAAATCACAATTTAATGAAATATACTTACCAAAGCATTTGCTAAGATTGGTCTGTTTGTCAATAAAAACTTTGGCGGAAATGACATTACCAAATGGCATAAAAGTTTGGGCTAAATCAGTATCATTAAACTCTTGTGGTAAATGGTATATAAACAAATTTGCTCCCTCTGGACCTGAAAAATTTAAATATTTGCAGTTTTTAATAATAAACAATAAATTTTGATTGTCAACAAGAGGTAAAAAAAAGATGTATCAGTGAAACTACATTTCAATAAAAATAACCAGAATATAATTTTGAATAGTTTCATTAATAAAATCATACTATAGAGCGTTTTTTTTAATAGAAAGTATTATATTTTGGTCATAATAGTTTTTAATGCATTTTAATTCTCAGATGAAATTCTTAGAATATATTGTAAATCAGAATCATTTTTTATATAATTTTTTTTGTGTCGTTTGACGTGAATATTGACTATTATTTTGATATTTTAAATTTTCACACTTTTTTAGGCATAAAAAATAACTTTCAATTGCTTAGTAAATTATGAGATATTTTGATATGTCGAAAATATATATGGAAAAAATAATAAAAAAATATTAGGCTGATATTACTTTTGCTAACTTTACAACATGGATGAAACTGTGTGATACATAATGGCAATTTTCAAGTTGGCTCATGGTGAATTTAATTTATATAGGAGTAACCTAAGCTTCAATAGAAATTAATTAAGAACATAAGCTTGAGCGGGGTATATTATTTTAAAATATATTTTAAACGTCATTGACTAGCATGAAAAATCAGAAAAATTAGTTTAAATGAATTTTTCAAAAAAAAAAAAAAAAAAGATTACTTTTAAACAGACAAAATACTCAAGTCAGAAAAAGAATAAAAAAATATAAATACCTTCAATTTGTTTTCCAGCAGGATTCGGAGTTTGAAGACCTAATTGTGCAAATGGTAAAGCTGGAAAAATAAATTTTATTAATTATTATTACCGCAGATTATTATAATAATTAAAATTTTTTTAATAATGCAACAGGCAATTTTTGGATTTATCTGAACTCTTAAGGTGTTCAACCAGTAGAGGACTCGCAAAAGAAGTACGTAATCACGGTCTTGAAACAGTTTAAGCATTTCAGGACTGTGATCACATGTATGCGATCACTCGATTTACCCTTCACGAATCAGGGTATCAATTATAAAACGAGCTTTTCTGACTCCAACGGCCAAATATCACCGGACGTGATCTCAATTCGGTACTCCTGTATTGAAACTAGTATTAGCTCTACTCTGAGTTTATGGGCAAGGGGAAGTGTTTTTCCTCTTTCGCCTGTCCTAATGGGGTTAAACAAATTAAAACTAAAATATCTAATACAAAAATTAAGCATTCAAGAAAAGTTTAAACTAATTTTTGTAATAATATATGCTGACGCCCGGTGGCTTCATCCCTTCAGTGGGTCGATAAATGAGTACCAAGCATGCTTGGGAGCTAAACACTGGGAGTTTCACTTTCGGCTGACCACCTAACCGGAACATCTGCTCCTGCACCCCAGAGCCCAAGGTCAAGAAAAGCAGGCCTTGGCCCTCTATGGGCTGTCGCGCCACTGAGTTTAGTTTTAATAATATATGCTACGTAAAAATAAAAGAGAATTAACAATTTTAGGGAGGAAAAAGAAAATATCTGTAAAAATTTCAGAAGAAAAATTTGATTTATATTTTATAAAATTGATAATATAAAACTAAACTGTCCAATTATAGCAAAGTTGAGCATTGTAAAACCAGTTTAATATCTGAATTGAGTTTGAAGATTTTCTTAAAAACCTTTCACTACCCTCCACTTTTATAAGGAAATCAAACAGGTTTCAATCATACCTTCTTGAACGATTTGCCAAGTTTTAATAACGTCTTTTTATCTAGTGACCTCAACTGGTATAATATTGATCACTCTAAATTTTAGTGTATTCATAATTCCAAATGAAGTGCTACTTTTTGAGTTTATGACAAGGGTTCTATAAAGGGGTTCATTACTGAACACTTTTATGTTAGAAAAGCTATTCCAGTTTTAAGTTATGTGTTTAACAGTCTCAATGCACCACACCTAATGTGTTTTTTGAAGCTCAACGTATTGACCGATAATGAGTTATAATGATCGATATAATAGAATTAGAAAAATACTATTTCATAAGGAGATAAATAAATAAGAATAACATATTTGTGATTTAAATAAACAAAATTAGCTTTGATAACGAGAAATAAAAAAAAATATCATAACAGTTCAAATATACAAAAGAAAAAAAAACAAAAAAACTAACGATACTGCTTGCTTGTCACATTACGAACTTAAATAATAGTGACTTAACGTATCCATTCATTTCTTGAATAAAATTTAAAACATTAAGATTAGCAAGTGCTTAGCTTTTACTTTTGCAAGGTTCTTTTTTCTCATTTTTGAAATCATCTTTTATACTTGGTTGCCTTATACTGATGTTTTATCCCCTTGCATGACTAACTTTTCTATGATTTGTTTACTATAGATTTAATTTTGTATTTGCCACCAACTCACTTTTAGTGGTGAATTATTGTGTAACTTATTTGTTTGTATCATTGAATAATTGTTGTAAATTGTTTGTATCATTACGCCGTATGCCCTATTAAGGTTAGGTAGGTTATTTACGGCGTCGTATTTAGCCGACATCAGCATTATACCATTTGATGAAAGGTTCAATTTGCTTCAAACTGCTGAAGGCTATTATTTCATTGATCTATATTGGATTAATACTACCAAAAGTATATATTTAAAGTGTGTTATATGTTTTGCAAGTCAGAAAGACATTTTCCTTCGGCTTATAGATCTATGGAAAAAAAACGGAAATAGAAAGTGCGCCACTTGCATTACAAACGACAAGAAACTAGTGTAAAAACTATGAAGTGGGTTTGTGTATTGACATTTGTTTTAGAATTTCTCATGCTGAATTAAATTATTAAGATATTTTTGAATGATCCCAATTTGCATTTTTATTTAATTTTTGCAAAATTTCCAAAGATCATTTCAAGTCTCCAAACATTAGCTTGCCGCCATGCAAAGTACGCATTTTGCGGAACGTGGTGCACCGTTCAGTTCCTTTACAAAAATCGATGATATTTTTAAGGCATATATGAGGTTGTTGTGAGATGTCAAAGTTGACTTGATGTTTATTCGAAGTTGATTTTAAAAACAACCTTAAAAGATCAACCTCCCAAGGTTGTGAAGTTGCTTTATTCACACTTGAGGTTGATGGAAATCTACTTTAGAGCAACCAGTTTAGCGAGGTTGTTTTTGAAGTGTATGGATTATTTTTCCTACACTTCAAGCAAATACGTATATTTGAGGTGTGAATAATTTCTCCGGATCTAAACTAAAATTATTTCTGAGTTATATATGAGGTTGGTTTTGTGAAGTGTGAATGAGGTTGAAATTGGGGTTTATTAATGATGCTATTCTCAGCGCAAAACATAATCTCATTTTCTACCTCAGGTGTATATTCTTACATCTGTCAACATCAAAACATCTTATTTTTTTGTAGGGGTGAAGTCACTTCAGCGGAGCGGGCTGCCGTGATGAAAGGGTGAAGTCACTTCAGCGGAGCGGGTTGTGACGAAAGGGTTAAGATAAACTTACTTCTAAACGAAACTAATTCAGGTAATAAATTATTGTCCTAAAACAATGCTTTTAAAATGTAGAAGTATGCAATAGCTGTGGGATTTATTATAAGAAATAATGGAATTTTTAAATTTAATCTTCTGATTAAATTTAAATTATACCTTTTGATTGTGCCTTTTAAAATGCGCACCTTGAAGCACATATTAAAACTTTTTTGACCCACTGTTTGATACTTAAACTGAAATGACGACAGTATTTTAACTGCGACTTCGGATCAAATCATTTTTACTTGGAGCCACACCTGATCTAAACGTAATGCTTTATTTTAACTAGAAATGCTTTACTTTAAACCATATATATTTTTATAATTCGATTAAGTTCTAATTTCGACTTAGTTGTTCGGATTTTAAACTAGCTGCCTCAGTTCTAACCTAGTTACATTGATTTTAGCCAAGTGGATTAAGTTTTTTTATCTAGTTTCTATTTTAATCAAGTTGCTTACATTTTAACTTAGTCTTAGGGGTGCTATAGACAAATGATGGGCTCATATATAATCATTTAATCTATAGTTAGTATATACATTGTAAAAGAGTGCAGGCTTTGAGAAGTATATTAAAGAAGAAATGTATACAAACCAGAATAAGGTTGCAAGCCAGAATATGCTTGTGTCAAAGCATCTAAAGAAGCTCCATTAGTTGTCAAAGCAGTTTTTCCACCAATTCTTTAAACAGAAGAAGTCTTGTTAGTGAAACATATACAGTTTAAAGATTATTAAATTAAAACAAATGTGATTAATCTTATCACTTTACAGCTTTTTGCTTTACGTGATGCAATAACTTCAGATAAAATTATTAAAACCGTATAATGTTAGAAATTTTGGAGTTTGCTAAAGATATCATTAAAAATTATTGTGATCTGAATATGAAGCTAAGTTAAAAATTTAATATCCTATTTTTTAAATTTGATTACTCGTTACCATAGTTCAACTCGAACTAACGCTTGTTTCAGTTTAGCATTTAAGGTTACAGTATCATATTATGGTTTGTTTCATATTATGGTTCAAGGTACCTATATAATGATTCAACGTTGTGCCCAATATTTCCGGCAGTGTATTGTATATCTTTAAAAATTTAAATTTTTTTTTCTTAAATATTTTTGAACAGTGAACAATAAACATGCACTGCCAATTTGATTATTAGTGAGTGAATTGTAACTGTGAAAATAGGTTTTTAACAATTTTTCTGTTGTGTAAAAAAATATTCTGAATTGAATAAATACAATACTTGCTAACTGGTTGGCAAATCTAGCAATTTAATTTATTTTGGACAAATTTTCATAAATAGTAGCATTTTAAAAAATTTTTATAGCATAGTGTGGCAAAATTATAATGTATCTTTAAAGATTCAGAAAAATCTTTAAAGTTGATGTTATAAAGGAATGAAAATAAATCACATTTTCCCTTTATAGCTTATCATTTACTATTGTTATTTATGTTTAAAGTAATAATTAAATTGTATCCAATATATGTATAGTAAAAGAATCACGTAAATACAAACACATTTTAACATTTTACCCCGTTTCTGCTCGCTACTGAGTAATATGTAAAATATATTTAAATTATTACTACTAAGATTTTATAATTTTTTTAAATTTTTGGGTCTTATTTTTTGATATAAAAAAGTATTATGAGAATATCAAATTTGATCATAAAGATTTGTTTGTTAGATAGTGATGTTTATTAAAGTTTTTAATTAGGCATAATTAAAAAAAAAAATTGATTTTTGAAAAGTTTTTTCGAAATGAAATGTTTATTAAACTCTTACACCCAATGAAAAGAATAAATTTTTATATTCTTTTCTTTGAAAATTTTATGATTGATTTGAAGAAATAAGTTTCATTAGAATTGCTTATAAAATGTATTATTAAAAGAACTTACCCATTCACTGCAGATAAACTGCTTAGTGATGAGTTTGTTATTCCTAGTGCCATACTTGTAACAGGGCTCAAAGAATTTATTCCACTTAAAGAAGAATTTGTATTGGAATTATTTCCTGGAATGAAAGAAGTGATAAAATGAAATACACTTTCCCGCTCAATGAAAAAAGTATTAGCTTGTAAAAAACACCATATTATTTTTACATTCTACAAACATATTCCAAATTTAAATAGAATATTTGCAAAAATAAATAATTATTGAATAACCTTAATTTATTTTAACGAAAATTTTTTTGTTAGAATTTAAAATTTTTGTTGTGCAGCATTTTAATATCTTGGTTAAATGGTTTGGATATTGTTTTATTTAGAAGGATTGGCGAGTATTTTAGGTCATTAAAATTTGGAAACTGTGTAACGTATATCATAAATTGCAGGCTATCAAAGTCAGGGGGCAAATTTGAAACAGTGTATAGAGAGTGAATGTTTACTAATATTAGAACGAATTTATATATCTACTAATCAAAGAAATACAAGGAGGAACGAATCTATTGACATAAGAAATTACTACAACGGTGCTCTTAATGGTTAAATTCTTGTCTCGTAAACATTATGAAGTCCCAGTTATTTATGAAATTTGAATTTCAAAGAAAGTATAAAAATAATATAATTTTCTTTAAATATTTAGAGTAATATTATGAAAATTTAATAAGTCATCGAACCCACTGTTATCAGGTATCTTTATACTGAGTGTTCAGTAATCATGGTTTTTAAAATACATTTAAAGAATCCTTTTCAAAAATGACGCCAAAACTATACTTACATTAAGGATCGTATATTGATATTTAAGAAAGAAAATGAAAAAATGTTATCACTATTGTGGAGGAAGGTAAACACCGAAACTTGTTTGATTGCCGGAGTGAATTGAGAATCGGTGAAAGGCGATTACCAGAAACATCTTCAAATAACTTCCGTCTCTCAAATAATCGGAATTTCAAAAAGAGACTGTTGAATCTGGATTTCCTAGGATCGGGATAAACCACCGGCATTCCACGGACTCAGAGCAATGAGACATTTCACTGTAGAAGCTCAAGTTTCTCGGACCCAGAGCAATGAGGCATTCCACTGTAAAAGCTCAAGTTTCACGGATCCAGAGAAATGAGACATTCCACTGTAAAAGCTCAAGTTTCACGGATCCAGAGAAATGAGACATTCCACTGTAGAAGATCAGGTTTCACGGACGCAAAACAATGAGACCTCAGAGTTGTAGATCACTTAGCCGCCAGAGGAGTTACAAAGGGTGCACCACTAAGAAGTTGATCTACTTTTACACCGCTCAGACGGTAGATTGGTGGCCACATGCATGGCTTTAAAGTAGTTATTGTTCATAAATTTGAAAAAAAAAAAGCAGCAGAATTTTCCATACATTTTCAAGCAATCATCCAATTAATTAGTTCCATCGAACTACCATTGATATCTGAGACTTTCCAGTGCCAAGAAATATTACCCAAAGCAGAAAACAAATCGTTCTTTAAGTAATGAAAGGTCAATGCCACCCATCTGCTTCGCGTAGATGTGAAAATCAAGCCTATTTGTGAACTATGTGATTCTGGATAAGTAATAGAATGGGGCCACTTGCTTTGACGTGGGTCTCTTCATGGACTTATGTCCAGATATTGAGAAGCAGGAGGACTCATTTGGAAGTGACTCTAGTCTTCTTCTTTTTGTTCTATTTAACCTTTTTCTTGGTCATTAGAAATTAAAAGCAAAACAAAAAAAATAGTAAAGTTTGTTTTAATTTTTGTTAATCCTGTCTTTCATCAATAGGATTCTTTAGATTTTTTAACACTTTTGTATTTTTCTCGTTTGAATATTTATTTTCGACAGCGAATATGAAAGAATTTCGACATTTTTAAATTTTTTTGAAAATATTTTTAAAGTTGTATATTTAGGATGGAGATTAAGTAACAACTTTTACATGGGTCTAACTCCATTGACCATGTAAGTATGATTAGTTTTTTTCAGATTTTCTCTTAGTAACTGTATTCAATATTGTTTAAAACATTTTAAAAAATATATATTTAAGATTTATTTTTTCTGTGATCAATAAACTTATTCTTTAATAACATACATTTTCAGATTACTAGAAATTAGAGATAGTTAATGCTCAACAAATGGTATAAGATAATCAACAGTAATATATTTTATTAGGCACCATGTGATAAAAAGTTTCCTAGAAATTTCAAAAAATTCTTATTTTTAAGAAAATTTTTAAACATTTTTTTAGTAAAATATTAAAGGGCATTTATAAATCAATCCTTAGAAATCAAATTTAAAAAAATTCAAATTTGTTTCTAGATTTACAAGTAAAACGATTTTTAGATATCTTTTAGAAAATAAGCTGGAATGTGAATTAACTTTTTTTCAAAGAAGAGTTTTTAGAGACAAAACAAACGGGTAGCATTTGGAATAATTTGATTTTCAAGAGCTAGTATTTATCAATACGATATTTCTATAATTAATTTTGTCAAGTGAGTTTCACTTTTTCAGACCTGAGAATGTTGATCAAACTGTAAAGCATCGTCTGAAACAAAAGTTTTAGGTTTTTTACTTGGCAAATGGTGCTCCATGTTTATTTTCATATTACAACAGGAGTTAAACAAGCTTCGAAATTTATTTTGACTTAATTGACATTATTTCTTATCATAATAAGCATTAATTTTAAGAATTTCTTCAAAATTAATAGTTACAACTGAATTAAGCTTTTTGAGTAGCTAATTTACAAGCTTAGTAGTTTAAATTCTAGCATTTACGTACCATGGGTGGGTAAGCTAAGACCGGAGGAATTAGAAGTATTTCCAGCAGCAGCTAGTGCAGCAAGGTTTTGAACTAAAACTGGAGACAGACCTGTAATTCACAACAACTTTAATTAAAGCAACAGAGTTAAACGGTTACGAATTTATTATTATTTCTATAGCGAAATTACAGAAAAGTAAACAATTATAAAACTTATTTAAAATAAATAGTTTCAATTTTCTTACTGATTTAATTGTTTAGAAATTCTCATTTAAATTTAGATTGCGATTATTTAATGTCTAACTTTAATGTTAGCATATTAGGTTTTTTTATAACTTTATTTCGTTATATTTCACACTCAACTCTAAATTTTATTAACTCTATTTTATTTTACAGACATTATTAGAAGTTTTAACTAAAGTTAATAACTTTTAATTGAGTCAAACTATATAAAATACGGGATTAAATTACGGTATAATGTACTGGAGCTTTGAGTGAATCTTCCGTAAAATCCATTTTTACCGTAATTTTTACACAGTAATATTCATTTAATTAGAGTGATTTAGTGATTTTACGGTAATCATTATTGTAAAAATTACGGTATTGTGTATCAAATGTCTTGATCCGTAACATGTTGTAGTAAAAAGTACCAGCATTATGAGTGCCAGTATTTTTTACTGCCATTTGATCCGAGATTTTTTTTAAAGCTCATGGCACTCTTAGCAATACAATAATTAAATTGGACCGTGGTTTTTTAAATATTATATCAAATTTTAAATGTTTGCAAGCAGTTGGATTTTTTTATAAAATTAACCATGAATTAAATTTGGAATTTCTATATTTAAAATTTTTGATGTGGTGAATTTTATCAAATCAGTTAAGTTAAATCAGTTAAGTATGATGTACATGGACATTATGATGTTAAGTAGATTTTGATGGTTTGGGAAATTAGTAAATTACATTATTTTTCTAACTATTAATATTTAAAATCTGGTTTTGCTATGTGGATAATGCAAGTTGAAATGCTATTTTTTTTCAAGTGTTATCTTTAGAGAGTTTAACAATGTAAGAGCCTTCATTCTCTTTTATCTTTTAATAAAACAGATGAGACCGTCAGAGAGTACTCAAAAACTTAGAATTGATAGATTAAAAATGTTAGACGTTTTTTAATAAATTGAAAGCCAACATTTTAAGCCAATTTAAAAATTTAATGATATTTTAAATGTAAATTGGCATTAAGAAACTGGTATGGTTTAATAACTGCGAATACTCAGAATGTATGGGATTATAAAATAAATAGTTGCTGCGGAAAAAATACATTGTGGAATTTTTTTTTATTTCAGTCATACAAATACTTGATCTTGCCTAATTTGAGTAAGGAGATTTCAAATCTGAAATTAGTTTTGTTTCTAAAGCAACATATTTATTTTTAAAATGACATTTTATACTTTTTGTCAAAACGTGCAAGTCTTAAAACGTTATATATATATATAACAGGGGATCGCGTAAATGATGCGACAAACTTCTATTAGGCACACCAGTAAGATTAAAACTGCATAGAAACCCAAATGCCGGAAATGTCGTTATACACTGATAGGGGTGCTTTCCTGACATGCTCTTTTTAAAAGCACATAAAGAAACACTTCATAATTAGAAAACACCTCTAGTGGCGTATGATGACGTTTCCGGGTATAACTGAATGCAATTTCAATATGAATGATGCGCCCTAACTCCCTTAGATCTTCTTCGCACGATTTACGCAACTCCATGTTATATATAACGCTTCTAAGTTTGTACATTTCAACAAAAAATAGACTAAAAATGCCATTTAAACAAATCGTAGCTTGGGGACAGAAACAGATTACAGTTTTGAAATCAGCTATAATTGTATCTAAGATCTAATAAAAATTTCATGCAACAGAAAATTAAAAACAATTTGTTCCCAGTGTAATTATTGACATATATTAATTTCAAAATACACTCTTAAGTAATAGTTTGACTTAATTAAATAATATAAAAGCGGGTAATACTAACCAGAGGAGCTTGTTAAGCTTGCTAAAGCAGCAATACTCTGTAAGCTAGCTGTATTAAGGTCTGAAAATAGCAAAATGGAATTAAAATAATTTTCTAAAATTTGTTAAATTGTATCAATTTGCTAATTAATAATAAAATACATAATTGTTTATCTAACCTGAAGTATTACTCCCAGGACTAGACAAGCCAATGCTTGGACTTACTGTCTGTCCTGTTAAACTTTGCAAATTAAGTGAATTAAGACCTAAAATGAAATAAATTATGTTAAATCAGTAAATAATAAAAAATAAAAACTTATTGAAATGTATAAAATCACAAACAAAATAATATACTGTAATAATTAGTATTGAATAATATTTATACGAAATAATATTTATACAAGACATGTATTAAAAATGTTTAAAAGACTGCATAAATCATAAAGTAGCTGCATAAAACTTGCTAAGTAATTGCATATTGGAAAATTTTTGCATTGTTATTGCTTTTGCATATTTGCGCATTGTTTTGGGTTGTGGCTTTTTGGAATAAAAACTGAATAAGAAATTTTCAAAATTTTCAAAGAGAAGAAATTTTTGGAGCAATTTGGCAAACTTATTTCTTAAATTTTACATTGGCAATCTGTAAAAAAGAACATTTTAAGGTTAGAAGTAATGTAAATAAATAAATTGTGATAACATGAAAGTGGGCCATATTTAAAATCTTAACTCTTTCAACTCGAAATACAATAAAAATGTAGACATTTTCAAAACATAAAAATTATAAAAGAAATGCGCATTTTGTAATTTTAATTTATATAAGTTCCAAAAGCATTTTCCGTTGAACTAACATAATTTGAAGTTAAATCTATAGATGTAAAATGTAAAAGATGTCCTAAATATGTAATGAACATCAATGCTATTACATCAAGGTTAGATTTTGACTATTTTAAAACTTGATTCATAGAAAACTTTACATATATCAATGAATTAAATTTATATTAATCAAATTCAGGTTAGTATATCAAACCTGTTGCAATGTTTAAGATTCTATTTCTTTAAATGTATCTTTTATTCAGTTTCAAGGTAAAAAAAAATTAGCAATTAGGGTTATATAAATATATGTTAATTCTTATAAAAAGTTCAAAATCTTTGCATGCTTACGTCATGACCGTATTTATTAAGTATTAATTTTAACAAAAGATTACATTATATGTACAGAACTACTATAAATACTTTAAAATAATTTATTTTTAAACAAACTATTAACTATGATACTAAGAATTAGAAAAAATATTTTTAATTGAGTATATGTAATACATAATATTAAAATTAGATAGCAAAGAGTTAATTTAAAGTATAAATGGATAAAATGGTTTAATAGAGAGTAATATATATATTCTTGATTCATTTATGAAAAGTTTAAACTTTCTATTACATTACCAAAAGAGCAAACTGTAGTAATATTGCAATTTCAAATAAAAAATAAAATTACGAAAATTTAATATAGTTACCAGATCATTCAACAAAATATTCATTGTTGAGATGAAAAATAAACAGACAAGAAAACTTAGACCTACTTTAAAACAGGAAGAGTTCCAGAAACCTATGACTATATAAAGCTCAGTTTGATTTAAAATGAGCTTAAGATATACACTTCAGGGAAGATTTTCTTTTTATACATAATTTATCTTCATAATAATTAGAAAGTTAAAATGACAGAAAAGTATGAAAGTAAAGATAAAAAACTTAATAACAATGTTAAATAAGTATAAAGTTTAAACAAATATTAATTAATAAATTTAAAAATTGAAATAAATCTAGTCACTTGAAGAAAGTGAAAGAAAAAAAATGCTTGCATAATTCATGAATTTCTGCTACATATTCTATATGAAACATTTATTTTTTCATGATAGAACTTTCAAAATATGACGATGGTTCTATAAAGTACTAAGAGAAAGTTAAGTGGGTAATCTGGAATATTTGATGCAATTAGTATATTGCAGCTATATTTAATATACGATGTGCGTTTTTTTAAAAGTATACAAATATAAATTATCAAGTATACTATAAATTAAAACGAAGAAATTAATTCTTAAAACTGCAACATTTGATGCAATTATTTAATGTATGCAGTATGCTTTTTTTTAAATATACAAACCTTTGGTGCTCCACGATACGTAGAAAACTTTAAAAAACAGTTTTTTAATAAAATGTGTAAAAATATTTATTGAAACCCTATTTAAGTTTATGATTTTTTCATATTATCTGTTAAATGTAAAATTTCCCAAGACTTTTATAAAGTTTAGAGTATATAATAACACTAACTGTAATTGCTCTCAAACGTGTGCTTCTGTACTGAATAATCTTTTTCAAAAAATAGTATCACTTACTGTTATGAACTTGCAAATTCAATGACATTTCTAGCATGTCTAAAAACACAATATTTTCCTTTCCAAAATAAAAATGATAGAGTTTATGAAAATGTTATTCCATCCTTTTTTCGAATGAAATTATACAAGGTCTTTTTTTTCAAGGAGTTGAGTACAGCAACCCTGGCAAATATGCCCATACGCCAATTAGTTGATGCCTCGTCGCCGACAAGAAATCCAGCTCGGTCCAAGGACCAAGCAATACGCGGACACAAGGGAAGGTCTTTTTTTAAAATCAAATTTAGAACTTTTTTATTATATTTTCAATAATTAGGTATATCTTTGATTTTTTTTTTATTTTTCCTTTCATAAAAATATTTGTAATTAAGTTATTTTTTTAAGCTAAGTCAATTTTATTTACAATATTATTAAAATTAGATAATTTTTTTAGAATAATTATTGATTTATAATATATTATAATTGAATTATATTATAATTAGAATAATTTACTCGAAGTTATTATTATTTTAAGATTAGGAACTTTAAAAATATACTGACATTTTTTAATACAAACTTTTTTCGCTGAAACTTTTAAATCTCAAACTCCTAATATCATGAATTATACATTTTGTTACACTTTTTTTAAGAAATATGTATTGATTAAACGCCTACTTTAGAGAAATTTCTAAGACAATTTTTAATCAAGGGCTGTTTTCAGATATCTTAATTTTATTTTAATTGAAATTTAAAAAGAGTAATCACTAACAAAAATGTAGATTCGGATTACTAAAATACGGAGAATTTGCAAACAATGTGTTAGATCAAGAAGAAGTTAGAGTTAACGAAAATAATTATGATTATGGTGCAGCAGTTGTACCACCAGAGAATAAAAGTTGCGGATTAAAATGTTAGAAAGCAAACAAGTAATCATGCATCGAAAATATTACCTTTAAAACAAAAATATTTAATTAGTTTGAAGGTATACCTGTACTGCCAGTATTTGCAGATGCTTGAGCAGCAGCTAAAGCAGCTATTTGTTGTGGCAAGCTGAGGGAACTAAGACCTACAGATAATACAGTAATATAGCATGCAAAACGATACAAGACGTCAGTAGTACACATAAACACAAACAAACGATAAACATAAAATTCACGTCATGGATGATGGACTGTTGAAAATGAACCTTCATTTAATTGTTATTAAAATATACAGATGGCGTTAGCAGCGCCTCCAAAATAAAACAAACTTAATTTCTGAACATTTGATTCGATTCGATATTATCATAAATTCCGACGGATGAAAAATGTCAAGATTAAAACTTGAAAAAATAATTCCATGGTGTTAAATCTTGTTGTTGTTTTCCATTAAATTCTTGTTGTTGTTATAACTCGAAAACCCCCTCGTTTAATGAACCAAAACCACTGAACCATCGATTTGGGATTATGAACTTCGATAATAGTTAACAAAGAACGTTTTAAAATTAGTTTGGAATAAAGTGTAATGAAGGTTTGAATAAACATATGAAAAAGGAAATGCTGCGATTTACTGATATTTTGAGTGGTTTTTCTAATTTTACCAAAAAAAATAAATTATTATATATATACCCGTTATTTCATAAAAAAATTTAATGTACATTTTAAGATTAGTAAAAACAGCAAAAATATCATTTGCATTTTATCATAAAAGCATTTTTTTTCACGCGAAAAAAAAAAAGATGTAGCTCATATTTTTATTTTGAGTAAAAATATTTTAGGAAATAGTTAAAAGAAAATGAACAACAAATGCAAGGAGTTAGATTCAGACAGCTGTTTTATTGCTATACACAAGCGTTGTCATTAGCTTAAAGATAAAAAATTAGAAGCCGATCGCATAGATTAATATCAGTTCAGTTAATACATTAATTTTAGCTATGTAGCTCATACTTTTATTTTTAGAAAAATGATTTTAAAAAACAGCTAAAAAATTAAATCACAAATAAAAGAAGTTAGATTCAAACATCTGTTTAACTGCAATAGACTAGCGTTGTCATTAACTTAAAGATAAAAAATGAATAATTGATTGTATAGATTAATTTTAAGTTTCAACTCCGGTGATGGATGGAACTATGATTTCGTAAATTTTTAAATTGGGTATTTAACTTTGTTCTTAAAATTTAATTATTAGCCTGTAGTTTTTTCTCCTACCACCTTAATACATAAATTAAACTCAGTCTACGTTTTTTAATAGGATTCTTATGAAATGGTTTTTAAATAAAACTATTATTATTTGAAACTAGTGGTAAAATTCTACATCAAGTCTTTTGATTTGGAAATTAGAAGAATTTTTATAACTCCTAATTTGAAAAATTGCATTTAAAAATATAAACATTTGTTAAAAATGATTGAACAAGGCTTTAATAGATAATATAATGTCACGTTTCTTAATTAATAAACGGATATGATAAGATTGTTACAAAAAAATTTCTATGATAAAAATATTTGTATAATTGAAAATTAGCATTAAACTGTTAAAAGTTACTAAAGCAACTAAAATAATTAAGATATTAGTAATAAATAGCATTAAAAATAAGTATTTAATGTTAATTTATCTTTTTAATAAAATAGAGAAAGTTGAGTTCTTACCACTAGAAACCTGAGGGACATTAGCAAATGCACCAAATCCTGTTTGTGATGCAGCCTAAAAATTAATAGCAATTTAAATGTTGTACAAATTTGATTTCTATTTTTTCCTTAAAAATTAGGTTTCTTTTACGAAATCTGTCTCATTTTAAATAAAAGTTAATTTACAGATAGAGATCGAAATATTCATTCTAACTTTTTTATATAAAGATATTTCATTTAAATATATTTGTATCAATTATTTTTAACTCACTTTTTAAGAGCACATTCAACAAATTTGCTGATAAGATATTAAGAAATTAGATACAATAGTAACAAATAAACATTGTCTGAAATTAGAAAGCTTTAATTTGCATTAAGTTTTTGTCTCATTTTTCACTTTTTCTTAAACTATAACTCCAGATGGATATTTTTATGGATATACGGATCTATGGATATTTTTCTTTTCAAGGAAATGGCTAAATTTGCAATAATTTTTTTAAAATCGGCATGTGTTGTTTACAATTATCAGTTAAATCCATATGAAGCACTTCCAGAAATTGCGATGATGTGAAATTAATTATAAAAAAGTCCTTAGGTAATAATTTTGTTGCACTACATTGTTTTTCCATTTTTTTTATTTGTTTTTTATTTTCTCTATAACTAAAAGTGCGAAATAATTAGAAGTAAAAATTTAAGTTCGCTTTGTGTTTTATATAGTTATTCAAGGGTAATTTATTTAATTGAGTTAAAATGCCAAAAAAATGTAGAGAGGTAGAGATTTTGTGAAACATTTAATTGAATATTTTACTTACTTCATAATAAATATTGCACTAAATATTTTATGTAGCACTTCTTCTAGAGTGGACGTTATATTTAAATATTGCAATTACTCCAAAAAGAAAATTTTACTTAAGAAATTCTTCATTATTTTAACAATATTACAATAAAAGATGATTTTCAGAATTGAATTTTATCACTAGAGTAGCTGAATATTATTAGTATTGTTTTATATAGTGCAGATCTACATATTTTCAGTAATTTCTACATACTTTAGAATTTAAAAAAACTAATTATTCATGATAAAGAAATGTTATAGACACGTGGTAAAAATTTTATTTTAAGTAGGCAATCCTTTTTCAGCCAGTATTATTATTAAAATAATGGAGTAATTTCATAATTTTAACAATATTACAATAAAAGATGATTTTCAAAATTGAATTTTGTCACCAGAGTAACTGAATATTATTTTTTTGTATAGTGCAATCTACATATTTTCAGTAGTTTCTACATACTTCAGAATTTAAAAAAACTAATTGTTCATGATAAAGAAATGTTATAGACATGTGGTAAAAATTTTATTTTAAGTAGGCAATAATTTATCTGCCAGTATGCATATTAAAATAATGGAATACTAGGAGTAATTTTATAACGTTAAGTATATTGCTTACTTCGTTAACCGTTAAATACTGGGGATTAACTGCAGCTAAATTAGCTATATTAGCCATATTCATAAGATTTGCCATCAGCTGATAATGTCTTTTTTGGTCCTTGTCTTTCTGGGTGTCTGCAAATTTTACAACAAGTGGACTGTTGCAACCCTGAAATACAACAATATAATAAATGTAATTAAAATGTAAGACATCAAGGTTCTCTTTGTGTTAGTAGTAAATTAATGTGGAAACAACAAAAATACACAAAATTATCAGTTAGTCGTTCGTTTTGCCATATTGAGCTAATAACATTCCGTTGTTTCTTATGGCACTTGGACAAATCAAGCTCGCCAGCCATTGGCCTTTGCAAATTAAGTAAGTAAGGTGCACCTTTCATTTGACAAGGGTGAAAGTAGTCTTAGCTTAAAACCTCTGGGATAGATGGCAGTACCACTCGAGAAGTCACTTTTACAATTTTGACATAGATATGAAAGGGAAAAAATTTTCTTCCAATCTCTGTACGTATTGTACTACTCAGCAACCAAACACAGGACTTTCGATCCCACAGATTTTGAAAGCACGTATATCGCATATACTAGCACGTATATCGCATATCGCATAACACTTTCCTCTCAAATGGATGCTAAGTAGCAACCAGCAAAAGAAAATAATGATAAAATGGTCAGTGCCAAACAGCATGTTTTTTACTCAAAGATATAATTTTTCAAGATTTGACTCCTTGCTATACCAAAAACAGAATATTTAATAATTGGAAAGGTAGCTGTTTTAGAATGGCCAGTATATTCTCCAGATCTTAATCTCGTAGAGCTTTGCTCCACAAACAAGACAATGTTTGATAATTTCACCACATCCCACTGAGACGGGGGAAGGAAGTTGATTGCTTATATTTTAGATCGTTTTGATTTAATATTTTTTATTTAATTGTATTTACACATGCTTTCAAAATAAAAAACAATTACATGCTAGGCATCGGCGCTGCTTTAGACGAAGTCTCTCAGCTTCCAGTTAACCTCTAGTCTATGGGGCATCGTAAAAACCAGAGAAAAATATACCACAGAAAAAAAGGGATGTAATTTAATGTTCCTTGGGAGGCCCGGTACCCTTTGAGGAAGTATTAGACATTAATAAGGAACAAAATATATTATTATACCCAATAAACTATTGTTTTCCAAAGTATGTAGTTGATTCAATCAAACCGTTTGATACATTGAAATATCTTATTTTAACTCTTAGTATATTTTATGAAAAATATGTTTTTTAAAATAGAATCTTATTTTCAGCAAATAAAATAAGATAATGTATGATTTGCTTTTCAATAAATTATATAAATTTAATTACTTAAAACTCACATTTCTTTGAAAAATTCAATAAAAATTAGAAGTTTACTAAACTCTTTACGTTGAAAGTTGGAAAACTTTTGGAGTATTTTCCGAAAGTTTATTCATGTTTAAAAAAAGAAATATTAAGTGAATTGCAAATTAGTTTAGTTTTGAATATAATGAGAACTTCTTATAATCCCGTAAGAAGGAAGAAATATTCCAATAATAAAAGAAATAGACTTTCAAAAATTCAATTTCAGTTGTAATCGCAAATAGGATTTTAGATTGATTTTATTCGGGTCATCTAAAAAACAATTTTCAAAAATATATTTTATTTTTATTTTGTAAGTTAAACTGTTTCTAGCATAATTGATTCAGTACTACAAAATATTTTTAAAATAATCATCATTGTTTAGTAATTTACGTTTTGTGAGTTTTTAAAATAGTAAAGTTATAGGATTAATTTTATGAAAATTGGTGCTATCCATGAAAAGAAGTGCTGTGTTAACTAATAAAAGGAACTGTTAACTATGAAAAAATGAAATTATTTAAATTCGAAATTGCAATTTATATGCTTATAATTTTACAAATAGTCTTCTAAAAAGCCTTTTACTTTCCAAAAAACACTAATTTAATTTCGTTCGTATATAGGGAAATGAGAGGTTTGATTAATTTTTTCGATACCTTTCTCAAATCAGAAAATTATACAAGTGTTAAGTATGATTCATGTTGTAATTTCTAAAAATTTTTTAGCTTGAACATGATTTTTTTAAAAAAAATACAAAAGGCAATCAAGGTTTGACAAAGTGGAAAGTTCAATTTATTCATACAGGTATAAGAATGAGCCACATTAAGTGTTTATTTAGCCAAAAAGTATTATTTTAAATATTATCTACACACTAAAATAAATGACAATTTTTTTTAATCCAATATCTACCGATAAATAAGGTGATCGGACGTTCTCAAATCTTGAAGACTGTCCTCGAATTTCAATAGTTATCCTCAACAACTTCCAACATTTTTGAAGACCGAAAATGTTTTTAAATCTTAACATGTGTCCTCAAATGATAAATATCACCGAAAACATCTAATATTTTCTTATACGCAGTGGAATATCAAAATATCTGAAATGCACATGCTTTTTCTAATCAAGGCGATTTTTTTATACAGAGAATACAAGCGAAAAGCAAAAAAGCACAAATTTGAAACTATCTATTCATAATTTCAGAAAAAATTAAAATAAGTTTAATTAATTATGTGCTCATTAATTTTACAAGAGTTGAAACAACTGCAGATTATCATAACTTATTTCAAAACTGCTCGGATATAAAATCAAGTTGAAGATAATTCTGTACCTGATATTAGTTATCAGTTAAAAAATATTTGCTGCACATATAAATAATATTTTCTATAAATGTATGGGTGTTCTCAAATCGTAAAAGTTTTTGAGGAAGGTTCGCTGATTTGTACTCTAATCATTGCTTAGAAATCTGGTCACTTTACTGATAAATGATTAGATATAGGTGATATATACAAACCCTGCACTCCGCATCATAATTTCTTTTTCATTAAAACCAGAATACTTTTCGAAATCCATTTTTAATATTTAAAATACGCAATAAATATTTTAACTGTGCAATACATATTTAATTGCATTTTGAAGTCATTTTATCCTTTTTGACACTATTTAATATAACGTAGTCATGCGAATTGTCTTCTAGAGACGATTTGTCAAGGTATAATCTGATTATATCATGTTTTTAAGTACAACTGTTACTATATTAATTTTCAGACTGTTAATTGACTCCTTTTGCATTTTGGCCTTTAAATAACAAGTGACTTTAAAGTAGGAAATATTTTTTTAAAATAATATCTGCTCGGGTTATATAAGTAATTAAAGGTTTTTAAATTGTGACAAAAATTACATTTTGCAATGTGATTTAGAAAAAAAAAGTGAAGAAACTAAAAATATTGCGCAAAAGCTTTAACCATTTTCGAAAATATTCCGCCTATCTTAATATTTTTTTATAAACTTAATAGCAGTTGAAAACAAGATGAAAGGTAGTAAAGAACCCTTTGATATCTATCTATAAATTACGTTCTTCTGTTGCTGATTTCAGAATCAACAAATAAACATCTCTTTCAAACAATATAAATTCCATAATGTTTCTTATTTGTTATCAAGATATTCAATTTAAGTTTGGGTAAAAGCTAAACATATCTAAATAAGCTTTTACTTTTCCCAGCGTTAAATCAAGATAAATATAAAATAACGCAGAAACAAATAAAAGATCATCTAAAACAGAAATGTTATCACATGGAAAGATAAGAGTTACATTCACTTAGTAAAGGCTGTAGTGGGCAAGAAAAAGTAAATGCTCGTAACACGTGGGATAGAGAAAAGCAACTCCAAACGCCATTTGTTGGGGGCATCTGGAACTAGAGAAGATGATTCCAAAACAAACGGGCACATTTTCACTAGAATCTGGATTGGAATTCCTGGATGTGAACGGTTGCACATTAAGCTGTTTGGAAGAAGTAATTCAGTTTATCTAGCAAATGAAAAAACAGAGTATATAAATCTTGTTTTTTACCTCCATTGTTTGAGAATGGTTCATGGATTTTATGGCATTGATGGCGCATTGCCTGGAGCCGTAAGTGACAAATGCACATCCTATAAAAAAATAAAAAAAGCTAAGTGAGACATGGAAGTGCCAAGTTTTTCTCACTTTCTCAACAAAAAGAGACATTGATTTTGCACTTTATTACCTTTTCACTCAAGATTAACAAAACTCTAAATAATAACGATATTGAATTTAGTTTGAAGATATAATTTAATTTCACTAAAATTTCATTGTTCTGTTTTCCATCAAAAGCATTATCAAGATATGACCAATAATATAATTTTTTTCAAAATGTTTGCTTAGAAATCATTAAGCACAGGAATGACAAAATTATTATTATTACTTATTGATTTTTCTGAGCATCAAGTTGGCAATACGTGATAATAAATAATATTTTTTATAACAATAATACAATTTTTTAAAAAATGAATTATTTTAAAGGGTTCATATACAGGTTAAGAAATATCTGAAAATTTATAACAACACCGTAATATTGCATGATTGAAAACTTCATTCGCTTCAAAAATATACTATTATGGAAAAAAAAAACAGTCAACATGTTTCAAGCGCTTCAAAAATAGGCGCCCATTTTCAAGACTTGCCAGACGTGAATGTACAGAAACAGAGTGATTTGAAATAAATAAAAATTCATTTTTTATTTCAAATCATTTTTGATTCTTTTCATTCACGTCTTTTTTAAATCGCTTGAAACATGTCGACTATTTTTTTATATGTGTATATTTATGAAGTTTTCAACAGGTAATATCTTACAGCTTCAGTTTCTTGGGATTATTTTATTCAAAACATAATAGTTTCAATACAACTTTATAGGTAATAAAACTTTATAGATAATACAACTTTATATTATATAAACAGAACTTTCAAAGCTGAAAAATGCAAATAAAAGAAAATCGATTTTGATTCCACAAAATAAAGAGTGTGAATAAGGAAAAAAATGCGGAAAATTAAAAATAATATAGCGAAGATACAGAAAAAAGAAATAGAAATTCGGCCATTGCTGCATTTTAATTTTTTTTTTAAAATAGCATTTTTTTTGTAATCATTCTATAAGAAAATAAAGTATTTTTTCTTGTCAGAGACGCTTACATCAAATAAAATAAAATAAAATGAAACAAGTTATTCTTTTCAAAATATAATTAGAAATCTCAGAATTAAATATTTAATTCTTCTATTGACCATTAAAAATTATTTCAAGATATTTCATTTTATCTTAATATTTAATGAAAATATACCTATTTTAAGAATAATTTTACAAAGTTTAATAAACTTTATTTGATTGTATTTTCAAAAGTAATTTCTTTAGATGATTTGAAAAAAAAAACTAGCATAATTTTGTTGTTTTATCTTGCCTTAGAAACTTCTCATTTATACTAAATATCAAAATAATTAAACAAAATTTAATTAAGTGAAATTTCATGTCTTGAAATATCAGTTTTTTGAAGTAATCAAAAAGGACTTTTTTGTGGAATGCATAAGAACTAGTCTGCATCAAATAATTAAAACTGAAAATATAGTTAAATATAATTAAATTTCAAAGAAATGTATAAAATGGAAAGTTTCATTTTCTACTTTTAATTATAATCCATGCATTTTTAAAATAATGGTGGGATAATTAAAAAATGTCTTTCTTAACCAGTTTTTCTGAAGAATCCAATAGATTTCTTAATTGAAAGAAACATTATTTATTCCTTAGATTCAAAGAAAGAGTTATTTAATAAATAATTATCTCCTTAAAATTTGATAAGTGACCATAATCTCCTGAAAATAGGTTATAAATTAGCTCGATTTAAATTTTTTCAGAACTAAAGTTTTATATAGGTTTGGTAGTACTATGAATATTTATCAAGCTCTTTTAGTGATTCTGATGAAAAATGGAACAATAACTTTAGTAAAATATCAGTAGCATCAAATAAATTTAAAGTTAACACTTTTTTCATGTTTAATCCAGATCCTGGTCATAAACAATCCTGATAGCTTTTATCGCATCAATTATAAATCAGAGTTTAAATTCCTCAATATTTTTATGATCAGGCAAATTTGTTAACATTTCAAAAGGAATTCCTGTCACAATTTCCTGAAAATGTTAATGTTTTAAAGTTACTTTCTTTTAGCTCTAAGTATCCTAATGCAGCATAGTTGGATTCGGTTAAAAAAGGATCTTTTTATAAGTTGCAGTGAAACGTTTACTTAGCAAGCGAAAAATATTTAAGATATAACTTAAAATTTCTCCATTTAGTCATAGAAGGTAGTCAGTAAAGACCGCACTTAATATATAATTTTGAAAATCAAAATTGGAGGATAATGAAATGCACGCATAAGAGGTTGCAAATTAATTTTAAAGTGAGGAAACATTGAGTTGTTTCTTATAAGCTTCTATCAACTTCTGCCTCCAGCCTCGCAATTTAAATGTCTTAAAAGAATTTAGAAAGACAAATTATCTGTTGTCTAAAAATGGCCTTGACTGGTGGCCGAGTTTAGGCTAGCCAGTGACCATGACTGACTCCTGAAGCTCCTACACTACTTCAACATAGTTCTTAGTCCGCTCTGTGGACTCCATTGCCATGCATTGAGTAATGGATCAGACGGTCTGTAAGATTCTTCGAATATTTCCTACTGTTATTAGTCTTTTTTTGTGTTCTGTATAATGTTTTGTTTGAACTTTATTTTTGCGCTATTTTTCTTATTTTTCTGCTATGGTTATATTATAAACTGTGCCATCGGCGATATAATAAATTTTCCCTCGCAATCAAATAGGTTTTAATGTTTTTTAAAACCACTTTTCTTAAGAATAATTTATCAGATTTTGAAAGCATTTTTTTCTCTTGCCTAAATATTAATTAGCGTTCCCAATGTGTATACTTTTTATTTTCATTTTTTATAAGGATACTGAAAATAATCATTAAGGGAAGTCTTTACAAAACATCTTGTATAAATTAATACACATCAACTGTCAGTAATTATCATAATATTTACCTTTACTCTGTCCGTTAGTGTCTCTCAATACTGTACATTCTTCGATGCTTCCAAATGAAGAAAACATTATACGGACGTCATTTTCAGTACATTTTTTTGACAACATGCCAATAAAAAGTTTGCGTTCTGAAAAATAAAAGATGAGTAATTTTAAATTAAAATTTTAACATTAAAAATTTAAATTAATATTTTAATTCAGCAAATACAAATTTACAAGTTTAATATTTATTCATTTAACTGTTTTACATTCCTTACCTTTTGCAATTTATATACAATAAAACAAAAATTTCATAGAATGTAAAATTTCGCGAAATAATTTTTTTTGGTTCAAAAACAGTAATTTTTTTTCAATGGATGAGGTACATTTTCTCGAAACTCGGTTGCCTGACAGCTCTATATCCAGACTTCGTTTGTCTGACATGTTTGCTCGCAGCTCATTTTCCCGACAGGTACGTTTTCCCGATAGATAGGTTTGCCAGGCAGTTTTGTTTGCCCGGCAACTCATTTGTTCGATAAGACAATTGCTCTACAAAAAATAACAAAAACCCTAACTTATTGATAGATATAATTGTTCGGATTAATCATTAATTTTAGAAAATTACTAATTATGCAGCAAATCAGAGTATATCGCTCTGAAATAGAAAACCGAACATCCACTATAATAGCAGATTGGAATAATCTTATTTGATCATATATCGTTGGCAATGGATTGGAATATCTTATAACTATGAACTATTTGCGTGGTATTGCTCACAATATTCCATTGTGATGTGATTTCACAGCAGAGAATCCATAAGCAAAAAGATAAATAAAAATTTTTAAAAAATCAGGAAAAAAGAACTAAGGAAACAAAATAAAGAAAGGGGTAAATCTAAAACAAAAAGAAAAAAAATTTCCAAAAAACGAAAAAAAAAAATGAAAGAAAATAAATAAAAAAATAAGTAGAGAAAAGTTAAAAAAAATTAAAAACACAAAAAGAATAAAAATACACCTTTTAATGTTGTTGCCGTCGGCCATTATGGCAGAGGGAGTCCGATTGCTCTTGTTTTCCAGTGGGGCCATGTATGGCCAAGAATTTGACTTCTACACACCCATACGTCACACCCATTTAAAGGGCGGATTCATTCATACATCCATTTATCCACAGATTGGTTGTTCGCTGTTTCAAGTCAAAATTACAATCTCCAACGCAGTACCCCCCAGAGGTATTATTTGTTATGGGAACATGAAGGACTTTGTGATCCGACAGATATAATGTGCACCTGTCACCATTTACTACACGGGACACCTTTTAATGCTTAGCAGAATTAACTATAATTGTGAAAGGTCCCAAGCATTTTAGAAAGCAAAGCGAAAGGTTTATAACATAAACAGTTACTCAATATACAATCATTAACCATCGCTCATACTTTCTTTCCTAATTATCCCAGCCTTATTTGAATGGTTAAACAGCTGCCAACAGAGAATCTTATACTAATTTTGATTTCATTCCATCCCGGTCGGACGAACGTATCCGTCAGAAAAATAAATTGTCGTTAAAACCAGCTGTCGAAAAAAAGTAGACGGGTATTTGAGTTGTCGGGCAAAGGACCAGCTCCGCTATTAATAAATTAAAATTTTTAACAACAGTAAACTAATACCAATTAAAAATTTTATAGCGTGTTTTTCTGCCTATTTTGTTTTGATATAAATTAATTTTTATTAGGCGTAGATGCAAGATATATATTGTTTTAAAAACCTCATTGAAAGAAAAAATATATTTTTCATGCTAGTTATTTACACTAGCTACCTTTTGGATTGTGGAACCGGTTGCCGAATACTTAATCATTTTAAAAATCAAGCTCACAACTTGGTTACCAAAATGTACCTCAATCAAAACTTCATTAAAAGAAAATAGTCCTTACGCATGAATTTTATTCTTCGATTTTTTTCATAAGTAAAGGATTTTTCTCTCTTTAATCGTAAACTATCGACCATTATTTACTTTTTCCAGATATAAAATATAGTCTTGTATAGTTGTTCTTAACCACTAATAAGTGTTGGTTCTTAAGAATATTTACTTATACCAAAAACAAGATACGTTTGACCAAATTTTAATAACCAGTTTTCCTTTTTTTCCGGGGTACAAACATTTCTACTAATCTGAGAGTTTTAGAAACTTCAATTAAATGTTTCTTGAAAATATCAAACGAAGTGCTTTGATATTTTTTAAAACTAAAATTATGAATCTAATGATCAACACCCTCAAAATCCAGCAGCATATATTAAAAATTAAAATCTTCACAAAGTACTTACCAAAATTTAATCAACAATATCAACCAAGTCCAAAATATTTCGCAAAGATTTAATTAATTCTAAAAATGCATTTCAAGAAGGTATTACGATGTATCAATTTTTTCAAAAAAAAAAATTAAGCCTACAGAAGATTGTGTAAATTTTTTTTCTACACCATTTTTCTGTTTTATGGCAGGTATTTTTTAATTAGCGAAAAACAATGAGATATCTTCTTTTTTTTTTAATTCTGCGAGAAAACCCATTTTAATCTTCTCAAGAAGTTTCTCTGTGTAAACATTTTATCCCAGCTAATTTTGCTGCCGCGATACATACCTGCAAAAATAAAAGAAGCTGTGTTCAAGGACGTATTATAGAAACTCAATTAATGTGTCATATGGTATTTACATTTTTTTTGGGGGGGTGATAGGCACACCCATGATAAGATTAATACAAGAGGTTGGTTAAAAAGGAAGACGTAGGAGCAAAAAGGCAGAGAAAAAACTCGCTGAAAAATAATTTAGAAAAAGAGCTTTTTCTTAATACTAAGCAAAAATGCGAAAACTATTGGGTTCAGGGTTTTTTGAAGGGGAAAAAACGCGGATACGGTCAATTATATAGGGAACGTTAATTTCCGGCATTTTTTACCCTCATTCTTCGTTATTTTTCGGAATATTCAAACAAAGGTTGGTAGATAGCCTTTTTTGGTGATATCGGTCCATGACGGTATTAAGCAATTATCTTACTATGAATAGGAAATTACAAAAGCAGGGATATTTACAAAGAATTTCTTACGTGGTTGAAGCGGTGACTGTGTATTATTTCATGGTATACAGAAATTCGATTCAGTTTTTTTATTATTATTATTATTATTTTTTTTTATTCGAGATCAGTAGAAAAACTTTCTCGTGAGATTGTTTTGTATTTAAATAAGATTTAATATCGTGCGTTTAATTGAATGGATATACTTTGTAATAATTTCTGTTTGATTTATCATGAGTAAAAAAAATAGTTTACAGTTTTTAAGTTTAGAAAGATAGCGAGTTATTTTGGAAAAGGAAAGGAAAAACAGGAGCAAAAATACTTTGCAAGATAAAATATTCTGATAAATCACCAAATTTCTTCCAAATAATATTTTTACATCAAACTGTTCTTTTGTATAGGTTCCAGATAGGTATTTTAGAAGTTCACTGAATTACCGCTAGATAACAGACGAAATATAGACATTTGATCGCCAGCAATCTTAGTCTTTGTTTCAAACAGCGTTAAAAAATGCTTCCCTGAACAGTTTTAAAATATGGCTTATTATATTGCCCTAAACCATGTTAATTAGCCAAGTTTGAAAAGCAGTACATGAATTCTGCCTTTTATTTAAGTTTGAAAAAAATATGTATTTTTGGGTATAAAATACTTTAGTAACAACAAAAATGAGAAATCGGGAAAATAGTTTCAGAGTTATCAAAATTTAAAAAAAAACTGTATAGTTAAATATTTTATTACTATAAAGCAATTTAACCGATATTTCGTTTGAATTTTGTATTTTATCAATAGAAATAAAATACTTTAAAATGATTTAAAAACTGTATATCATACAATTCAAAATTTTTTGAACTATTATTGACTGAAACTTTAAAAATAATAAATAATTATGATTTTAAATGGAATCATCTATGGATAAATGAATTTTATAATTGCGTAATTTTTGTGTGGATTTGCGTGAAAAAGTGTTCATTGTATAGCGAAATACTCATAAAGGTAAATTAACATTCAGGAGTCTAAATTACAGCCTAAACTATTGGGACCATATTTCCTAGATTTCGGCTACACTCCAAATCTTGGGAGTCAGAAATCTGAATCCGTCAAAAACAAAAAAGAAGGTTGTTTATTAAAAAAAAAGTTTTGGCATCTGATTTCGTAATTTAAAATATCTTTTAAGCTATTTAATTAGCCTGTCTAAGATTAGAACCTAGTTCATGAGAATCCAATCATTAGATAAAAAGTTCTAGTTCAGGAAAATCTAATCATTCGATAAATAGTTATTCAAAATGTTTACTTTCTTGCACACTTTCTGAATGCAAGCAATTCATTAAGCTATCATGTATTACTAGTAAACATAATGCAGTGAAGATATGGAACAATAATGTTACAGCATAAAGGAACAGTTACTATAATAACCTTATTAAAGACTGAAATTAAAGATATCTCTTTTCTTGATCAGCGTTTTGCAAGCAATCGAAATAAAATATTGCGCAATAGAAATGATAATAAATTTTCTTAAAATATTAAACACTATGCATTGAAAATGGCATTTTAATATGGTTCAATTTTCTTAATCGGTCACACAAAATGAAGTTTTGCGGTTTCAAAACTTAATGTGATTTTAACGGTTCCTCTCATAATGGTTTCATCTAGCTAAAGAGTAAGAGAAACTGAATCTAAATCACACTATATAATCTTTCCTTTGCAAGATAAACACAAAGGAGGCATAATTATAATTCCATTAGTTGTGTCTGCATTGAGACTATATATTGTTGGCGAGATAAATTCAGAAGAAAATGTCCATTGTTGTAGCTTTTCCGATAAGTATTAAACGTAAAGGAAATAAAGTAATTTTCTGATTGGTTCTTGGTTAAATCCATTTTCATAATACAGATGTAAATCATATGCCAATTTTAGAATTAATGCGAGACTGTTTATGTACTGAAACTGTAAACCCGTTAACGATGCGTACCGGTAATTTTAATAGTTACGAAGTATCGGTTGTTGTTAGAAATGTTTATTTAAATGAGTAATTGTAGTCTTAGCTATATGGTGTGACTGGTGTGTTGCAATTGGCTTATGTTTGGTACATGATAATGGAAATTATAACAAGTTGTTTCGAAATAGTTTTAAGATAAGTATTTCAAGATGAATGTCTTAAAAAGCAATTTTTCACTCTGTCTCTAAATTTTGGAATGTTCATGTGGAAATGTGTTAAATAGTTAATGTATGCCGGTGTTGAATCTATGAATGCAAATTAGGTATTTCAATTATACATTTCAATTTATTTCATTAATTGATTTATTTACTACTTTTAATTTTATATTTTTGTTTGTAGTAAAAGTTATACTTTGCTGGAACTTTTATTTAAAGTGTCATTACATATTTTGTTTTTATTGCTATCTTCTATGTCAACATTGTTAAATATAGTGGATAAAAATTTCACCGGATCTCTGGTAAACACAAATACCTTCAGGCAGTTCCATAGTGAGTAATTTCCCCACGATTACCGTTCAATTAAAAAGAGCCTCCAAGTAAGCTTGATATTATTTCACAACATCCGCGCTTCAACCTATGGTAACTGCAACCGTGTTAGTTACAGATAGCATACCTGCCAACTCTCCTGCATTTTGCGGGAGATTTTACTTTCATATTTAAAGTGGAAGTAAATATATACTATTTTTTCTTTTATGAATTTAATTTTTAAATAATTTTTATCACCACTATTCTTACAAAAATTAAGCTTATATATTAATATGCGTTACTATTATGGTTGTCAACTTAATTTTTTTCAAATGCAGCGTATTTGTTTGCTTAAAATTGAAGTTTTAATTCCATTTTAATACCACTGGGAAAAATGATAATGGAAGGGATTCAAAGTTGGCACGTCTGCAGATAGTGGGCAATTGTGATTAAAGTGTTCCGTTTTTTTTATTTTATTCATATAGTTACTGATAGAAATAGAATAGAGCTTATATTTCTATGCATTAAGCCTTTGACGCAGATAGGATACTGGTGTTCTTTTTATATATTTTTTTTCTGACGCTCTAGCTACAAGCAAAAATATATTTTGTTAATTTTTAACTATAAAAATCATCTAATAGTTACTAAAAATTTGTTAGATTATTGGAATTATATTTAGCTTAAAATATAAAATCCAAAAAAGTGGTTTGAAAAATTTTTTTCTTTCGCAAAATTTATCAATAATTGTTTTTTAAATTAAAGAAATAACTATGATTAATAACTGTTTCTCTTACATCTAAATAAATGCAAATAAGTGCAATTTTGAAAAATTGTTTGGAAGTGAGTCTTATTTGGAAGATGGTGTTTCATGCTATTTTTCATAATCATGAATTTTGAAAATGCCGAATGTAACATTTTTCACTTATTTTGATCTAAACTAATACAAAATAATGAAAAAAGTATGAAAAATACGTCCACTTAAAGTTTTACGTCAAAGGGTTATTAATAAATGGAGAAGCAATTGCGAAGATTTTTCCACTAGCAACAGTTATGTAATATTTAAAAATTTGGCTGAATTAAACAATTATTTATAACCAAAAGATTATTTGTTTTCATAAACTGATTTACAAAACGATGCTATATTGACCAAAATATTTAACCGAAATGTTAACTATAAAATTAATTAAAAATGTAATACTGTACAGTAATATAATTAAAAAATCATGAATGAAACGATGTAGACATTTTTTCTATTAATATTTATTGTTTACAATTTACTAAAAATAACTTTAGACACGAAATGTATAGAAATGAAATTTAAAATACATAGATAATTAGAAAAAAATTAACCAGCATGTTAATTATAAAATAAATTATGTTTGCATAAATATATTCATGTCTGAAAGCAATATTTATAACTCTATTTTATTCCATTAATATGTTACTTTTCATATGTTAACAAGAAAAATTTACACCCTTTGTTCCATGCTGAAAAACCAACAAAATTGATGAAACAGAGAATAATTATTTTTGCCCGCAAAACAGCTCACCTGATCTCGAGTAATCAAACATTCATCGCTGTAAAGAGGTTTTATTTTTATATCTCAAGGCTCTTAATCAATCTTAAACTCTCGCTTAAAGCGACAGTTTAGTTTAAAGACAGCTTTTCTTTAAGAAAAGAGGGAAAATGGCTTTTCATGTCTCAAGATAGACCTCTATATTTCGGTGAAAAGATTGTTTAGGATAACATTTAAAAGTATGTCAAGGAATTCACGTACATGGGGGGGAGGGAGGGAGATTCTTTTCCAGAATCGTCCTCAACCCTCTCGAAGAAAAATTACAATATAAAGGCTAATTATTTTCTAAACGTAAACTGTAACGTTCAGAAAACATTTGGCACTGTTAACTGTCAACAGCATATTTATTATACGTTTAACAAATGGCTCTAACAATTTTTTTTTTATTTGTTTAGCAGTTCCAGTAAATGGGGTGTAAAATGAAATTTAGCAATGTGCAGCGAAGAAAAGGCGAACAGTATTCTGAGAAAACGTGTGCAATAAATTAAGAGAATGACAGGGGTGGTGTAATTCCTGAAAAAAAAATTAGATTCGTTTCCTGAAATGAATAATTAGGTTTTTTCATTTAAAAACAAAATAAGTATAATAATAATCCGCGCTCAAAACTGTTAAATTATGCTAAATGAATTGTACTCAAAATTAAGGAAATAAAAGCGTTTAAGAAATGGGTATACATGGAAAAATTTTATGTAAGGCCTTCGTCAACAAACCTGTAAAACGAAACGACGTAATTTTTAGAATTGCCTACATTAAAAGTGAGATGGAAATTATAAATGAATATTTTTTTAAATAGAGGCGTGTAAAACAATAATTGTTTCGTTATTTATTTGTAAGTTTATTTCATTATATATTTGTTTTATTATATATTTGTTTTATTATATATATGTTTTATTATTTGTATCTTAAGCTTGATGTGTAATAATTTAATTTCTGTATTTTATTATCAAAGATAAAATGTTAAATATGAACTTAAACAGTTGTTTTCAAAGTTATGAAAGTTCTTTTCCAAAAAAAAAAAAAAACATTGTTTCGTTTCTAAGAAAATAATAAAATATTTTATAGTTTTTTTTATTGCGTTTCTACCATAAATATCTATATAATTTATGTTATGATATACAACAATGTAATATGAGTACGCAACTTTATAGTATATATAACTTAAATTTAAATTTATCCAATTATATGTTTCTCATAAAATTGGAAATCCGGCGTTTTATGCATTGTATACAGAAGGAAGCAGAGGGAAGTTGAAAGATGATTATAGAAGAACCAACAAGCTTAAACCTTCAATTAAACTTGATTTGATGTTTATTAAATTCGCCATCCTCAACTATGATTTGTTATATTTTCATATCCTTTTTCATCACAAATATATTCATTTTCGACCCCAAATATGAATACTTTTTTTGCTTTGATTGTTGATAAGAATTCTGAAAATGTATATTTAGGAAGGACTTTACGGAGCACCCTGAATATTCGATTGGAATTATTGTCTTCTGCACTGCATGTAAAGCATTATCAGTCTGTTTAGGGAAAAATATTTTCAGCACAATTTAAATACTTTCTAAATTTTGATTTCTAGTTCAACTTTTTAAATTTTTAAAGATAATTGAAACTATAATTAATCATTAGATACATTTTTAGCCTTGAAATAAAATGTCTACATTTTACGAAAAGTTCCATGCAAATTTTTCTTTCTTTAGAAGATAACTGATTTTTTTTTTAGAAAGTTAATAAAATTTATATTGATTTACATTATAGTGAGGATTAAACTAATTAAATATTAAAATTACTCAAACTGAATCTTCAAACTAATTTCAAAATAAATAAGAAAATAAAAACAAATGACTAAAGCAACAAACTAAATTTTTTTTAAAAAAAAGGCAATCCTAAACGCATCCCTATTAGCATTAGCTCCCTTATTTCATGGCTTTCAAATATTAAGCAAACAATTTCGAAATTTGCTGAAGTTTATATTCATTTAATGTATTTAAAACGTAATCACCACACATTTTCAAATAATTTTTTATAAAAAAATTGCCTGTCGTCTGATTTGGAAGACTCTCATCCTGTTTGACGATTCAGTTCATAGATGGCGCCAGCAATGCTATCCACTCTTTTAATTGTTCGTTGCCTTTAAAAAGTTCTCATCCCATTTTCGAACATATTAATATTATTCTTATTTAATTTAATAAATTTAGTTCAACGTTTATAAAAATAAATGAAGAATTTTAAATCATGAATTATTTTGTTCTGATAAAAAAGAACTTTCTAGTGGAAAGAATGAAATTTTAAAATGTCAAATATTAATTTTACTTAGGTTAATAAGTAAAAATTTAAGTTGTGAAGAACTTTATAATGCAATGATTATGAACACCGAGTTAGTAGATAACATTAGACAGTAAATTTCAAGAAAGAAAAAAAATAATTATGCTACTTCAACAAAAAAGAAACTAATTTAACTAAATGAGTAATTATACATTTCACATCAACGACAGAAGAAACTTCGTTTATTCATTTACGGAAAAAAAGACGAAATGAAGAGAAATGTTTAAAATGGTGCATATTGTATGTTTCGTTACTTCTTTTTCTTTCTCAACACGTTTTATTCCAAACAATATATTTTTTTTTTTTAGTTTCATAGTTTACTCATGCATGTATGAAAACAGTTTACATTTAGCTTACATGACAATTAGCTATGTGTGTTATGCTTGAATTTGAAGGAAAAAACATTAAAAGAATTTAAAAGATTTTTTTTTCTTTTAGAAATGAAGAGAAGATATTATAAAAGTGCAACTTTCCGTTGAATATTCCTTACGTACCGACAGACTGATAACAAATTAAAATATTAAAGTGGATTAAAGTTTTTTGTTGCCTATTTTCATACTTACAGAAGAGTTTATTGTAATATGAAAAATACTTTCTCATTGACACACGCGACATCATATATCTTCAAAAGTATAAAATAAAATCCTTTCCCTTTTTTTCTCTTCTGATTGAATAAATCCTGATATTTATCTTATCCTTTTGGTTTAAAATTTCTTCTTTAGCTTTCTTTGTTAAGATGCATTACGTAAATGAAACTAAAGTGGATTTAAATATGATTTCAGATCAAATTTAAAAGAATTCTGAATTTAGATTTTAAGTTTACGGAGGAAACTCACAAATAAAATGCAATAAAAAACAGAAATTACTAACAAAATTGACTTATTGTACAGAAAAATAAATAAAATAGAATTTGAAAGTGCGTTTGGTAAATTTCTCATTATTTTAAACTGAAAGACAAATTTGCTCGAAAAATTGTTTAGATTGAAAAAAAAAATCAATTTAACGCGATATAAACTCTATTCTTTTCTTCAGTTACTTCATCCAAATATTGCATAAAATTTATAATATTTATTCATAAAGTAAATATTATAAAAACTTACTGAGCAATTATGATTTTAATACAATATTAAGCAATAATCGATACGATTTAATTGAAAACCATTTTAGATATATTTTAAAATTGAATGCCCTGAATCTATGCGGTTCATAGCCATTGAAATAAAAGTGAATGCCCTAGGTTTATTCATAACAGGAACTAGTGTAAGTCAAAATTCATCCTCACTGAAATCTGTATATAGAGTAGCTAGAATTGTCATATTAGATCCTTTAACTTAAAAATTCGCCAAGCTGCCTAGCAAATAAGTATATTTTTCAGACTGCCATTCCTACAGTGTTCCTAGAGCAAAAGCACACTGTAAAAATTGCGGATAAAAATACAGTATAAAGTACCGGCACTTTGGGTGCATCATCCATAAAATCCATTTTTACCGTAAAACATTATATCGTAACTTTTACAGTAATATTTATTTAATTAGAGCGATTCATTGATTTTAATGTAATTATTCTGCCGACCGTAAACTGCCTAGGGAACTACCCTTGCATCAGAAAGGTTCTGGGTTCGAATCCCGGGCAAGGCATGGATGTTCTTTCCTTCTCTGTACTATCTATCTCTACTGTGGGAGCAACCTTGGTCCACCTAATATGGTGCCCGTGAAAAAGTGGCCAACAAATCTGCCCTTCTGATGCCTGTATGACGTAAGTCATTCTCCAGGTGGGCATTGGAAAAAAAACTGTAATTATTCCCGTAAAAATTACGGTACATCAGCTTTTTTGTTCCGTAACATGTTCCGGTAAAAAAGGATTTTACTGTAAAAAGTACAGGCATCTTGAGAGCCAGTACTTTTAAAACTAATTTGATCCTGAATTTTTTACTGTGTAAATAGGTTAAATGACAGTTGTCAGACATGTTGGTTACAGGAATTTTAACGTTAAAATTTGCAAGAAAAAAAATCCCTGGAAAGTTTGAAGTGTTTAGATATCATAGAAATTATTTCATAATTCTGTATCCATCTGAAATATGCATTAAAAATTGAGATCCCGGAGTTAGCAGATTTATCAAAAGGAAAAAAAAAAAAAAAAAAATAGCATAATTGGAGTTTCGAGCATAATCCTTTCATGTAACAGTTACAAGTTGTGATAGTATAAAGTTGAATTTTCAGAATTGAATATCTCTTTAACGTTATTCCTAGAAAACAACGGGCATTTATGATCCACGTTAAATGTCAAACAGGGTTCCTTTTTCCTGACAAAAATACGCAAGTTTAAAGCTTTTCATATAACAAAAAAAATTTAAAAGTGTAACTTATTAAGGTCTATCGAAAAAAAACATGAAATTTTAAATATGTTTTTAATTGATGTATTCCTACAAAAATACAACTAGCGATTATATTACCAAACTAATAAATGGAATTAATGATTAACAAGACTGACGAAATTGTACTAGAAAAAGCGAATGAGATGATTGACTTTGTATACAACTGGATTCTTAATTTTTGTAAGTAGGAGATAGCAGTTTCAATACTTGAATTGTTTGCAAAAATTAATTTATTCGAATAAAAAAGTTTAAGAGTATATATATGCATGTAAATTACAGATATAATAAGACTATGAAAAAAAAATATTTTGACCAAATTACTAGGTTTAGTAGCAATCACAATAAAATCCAAATATAATAATATCAGAAATTAAGCTATATAAAATATTGTACTAAACATGGAATTAATTGAAAGATGATAAAACAATCAATTCAGCAAAATTATAAAATTTCATTGACAATAGCGTTTAAAAATCACAAATGGCAAAATTTTCTTTAAATTTTATTCGTGTTTCGATGTCATATTTGCACATCTTCATCACTAAGATAACTGGCAGGAATAGCACAGGAATGATGCAATTTAGCAGAGGTCACGTCACATTAATACAATAGTTAAAACTAACTTTAATCTGCATATTTATCTCTTTAGTGTGACGTAACCTGTGTTGAATTACGTCATTTCTGTTTAGCCACTCCTGCTATTTATCCTACTGATGATATATATATATATATATATATATTGTCTACAAANATATATATATATATATATATATATATATATATATATATATATATATATATATATATATATATATATATATATATATATATATATATATATATATATATATATATATATATATATATATATATATATATATATATATATATATATATATATATATATATATATATATATATATATATATATATATATATATATATATATATATATATATATATATATATATATATATATATATATATATATATCCACTGTAATGCAGTTTCGTAAAAACAATATCAAGACTATTTTTGTCTCTTTATAAATTTCATGTTCTTTTTGATGCATACAATACAATATGAAGCCCCAACAAACTATTGGAATAATTGATTTTGGCTAGAAGTTTTTTTTTAATAATAATTAAATGAGAAAAAACTGTATTTTTAAAAAAATATATAATTGAAGCAGAAAAACGCAAGAGCGAAAAAAATCATGTCCTGATTTATGGGGTTACGTATGAAGGAGAGGAAATGCATAAGAGTAATGTAACAAAATCAAAATTATATAGTAAAAAAAGTTAATCTGAAATAAATCTGGAAATAAACAAGAATCATGAACTAAATTTTACTCGATACAAAGATTGAGTTAAAGATTTGTATCCAAATGTTACATAAATCACTAAAAAATCTTAAAATAAAAATTTATATATATATAAAGACAAATTTTCAGATGTTCTATGTATAGCTGAAAGCATATCTCTCGCCCGATCTAAAATTCTTATAGTTTATGAGATTTTACCTTGGTTTAAAGCGAACAGTTTTATATGAAAAAACTATCTTTTATCCTTAAACGGCAACTTGTCATCGTATACCAGGAGATAAACTAAGTTTGTCGATATCGTCTATGAATACATTTGCTCGAAAATTGGTTTTCCCGTCTTTGACTATTTACAGTGGATTTCCCAATGGAATTCCATAAATAAGAATTTTCAAGTTTGATAAAGAATTGAAATCGTATGAAAAAGATCAAGTCTTTTTCATTTATTTATTATTTTTTTTATATATTGAAATGTCCAATGGGAGAAAAAATTCCATTATCGTACATACCTTTTCGACATACTTCTAGATTTACAATATGTGAACATGTGAAGAAAGTAGTTAAAAAAAGAAGATATGTAAAGAATAAAAATGAAAAGTTGTGCCCTAGAGTCTAAAGATGGTGATGAGCTTATTAGAAGGCATTGCGAAATTTGGATAGATGTTAAAATTTTGAATCGGGATTCAAGACCTGACAAATCATTGGATACCAGAAGAGTCAATCTTAGCATGACGTATTGGAGCCAGAAAGACCAGTCTATTTTTCACAAAGAAAAAATGTTGAAATAAATTAGAATTTCGAAGAGGGGTGAGGAAAAAAAAGAAAAAGAGAGGTCCTGATAAATAGAGCCTAGGTGAAATTGTTTAGAATTTTCAAGCTTGTTAAAAAATTTAATTCGTATAAAAAAAATCTTATCGTCCTTAGTTTGTATCATTTATTTATTTTGTATCTTGACCATTGTATACCAGAAGACCCAATCTTTAAGTGACTCATTGGAACCAGTAAGTACCAAAATCAATTTTTTTCGCAAAAAAAATAAATAAATAAATAAATAAATAAATAAAAATTAAATAAAATGAATAAATAAATAATAAAAACATTGATGTATTGAAATAATATTCCTACATATTTATTCATTTGATTCCCATTCACTTTAACTATTTCCATTTTTAACGAGCTCCTACATTAAAATTGAATAAGACCACTCCTATTTCCTTTCACATTTTATTTTTTAACTTATTTAACGGAGTATCTCAAATAATAATTTTACACCCGCATATTTTAAGCTTTCCATTTTTGGCTAATAATTCCATTTAAAATTTAAAATTGATCGCCAATTCGAACTGCGGATAGTTATCGCATCGCCATTTGGCAGCATTATAGACTATGGCAATTTTCTAGGTTCATTTCAAGCAAACCCCAAATATTTTTCTTTAAGCTTCGAATTTATTATTCTCTGTATAATATATTTTCATATACAGTTCACTGTTTTTGCCTTTGCTAAAAAAATAAAACAGAAGGCCAATATGTTATATTTTGTTTCGAAATAAAGAAGATATTTCTCAATTATATTCTGGTTATTGCGTCACTGGTTATGGCTTCTTAACCTTTGCATGAACTAAATACGAAATATAACCTAATAAGAAAAACATGATGAAATAAATAAGAATTTTATGAAGGGGCGAAGAAAAAAAAAAGATTAGTGTTCTAGTTAGATAGATAGGGAAAACTTCGGTAAAAAATAGAAATTGCATAAAAAAGATCTTTTTTGATTTATATTTATTTATTTCATACCTTGTAAATGCCAATGGGGGGCAAGAATTTTGTTATTTAGTGCACCTTTTCGAACTACATGATAGTGTACAATATGTGAACACTTAAAGAAATTAGGAAATAAGAAGAAAAAAAAAACGGTGTGATCTACAGACGGAAGGGGATAATGCACTTATTTCTTTGCACAGCAATTTTTGGAATGCCGATAAAGTAACTTTCGAATCGTGATTTACGCAATGACAAACCATTGGATACCAGAAGAGTCAATCTTAACGTGACATATTGAAGCCAGTGAGAATCAAAGTCGATTTTTTACAAAGAGAAAAAGGCCGAAATAAATAAGAATTTGGGGGAGGGGTGAGGAAAAAAGGAAGAAAATATAAGGGGTCTAGATAGATGAGGATCTAGGTGGCGTCATTGAGAATCTGGTCCATGGAATCCCAAAGATAGTAACTTGAGAGCAAATAGCAAATGTATTGATTAAACATTGGCGAAGGCGGTAGACAATATGGAAAGCTCTGGAGCCAACGGTACTGTCGCCAAAGAGGCTCGCGCTGAATGATGCTGAAAGTATAAAATACAAGCCCAAGAAAAAGATACAAGGCAGCATTTCAGAGCAGGCAATCAATTTCGGATTCTTACTTATTTGTTGATTCTTAGGTTTAACTTATCGGTAAAGGGAGAAATCGACAGTTTATAAGCATTGTTGAAATTTAAAGATCTATATTTCATTGCTAGGTTCATTGATATTGTGGCATTTTTGATAAATCACTGATGATTATTTTAGTACTATTCAAATTTTAAACCTCAAGTTTACTTTTAAAGTGATAAAAGTGATTTATTGAATATTTATGAATTTAAAAATCCCATGATTCATCATTTACATTTAGCGTTTTGTAGTTAATGCAGGCACAATTAGATGACTTTTCTAAAAGTTGATTTTAAACTTTCTACATGTTTGTTTTTTAATGAATAATAATTTTGCATATCACCATTTATCTTTATTAAATGTAAAGCGCAAATAGAAGTACTTTTTACTTACGTCACACGAAAACTGCGCAATGGGCTATTTTATTTTATTACCGTCGTTGAAAAGCTGACCCAACTTTGAGTTTTCGACTGCTAATGCTCAACTCCGTAGCCTTGAAGTTTTGAACCCATTCCAGAAGACGAGGGAACTACTGGACCAGGTATTGGGAGAAATTTGTCTTCGTGGAGGACTTTTTGATGGAACTAACCCGCATTTATGTTATCTGAAAAGAAAAATCAGGAAAACCTCCCATGGTTATCCTGACAGCAAGGGGACTCGAACCCATGATCCGTCTACCTCTAAGAATATTTTACGTCAGCACTGTGATCAGTGCAAGCCGGGTGCTGAATTCGTATCAACCAGCCATCGCCGGGATTCGAATCCGGTCACCACATTAGAAGGAGAACGCTTGATCCCCTGAGCCACCATGCCCCCACAATGGGTGTCGGTCTGGCAAACATCCTTGAGAATGATCCGAAGACATGCCATCACAAATTTGATCCTCTGTAATGTCTATGTCTCCCCGCTTTGGTAGCCAGACGAGCTGCGTGCAAAGTCGAGTACTTAACAGAACAGTTTAACCAGAACCTATGCCAGACAGCCTTAGTTTCTTCGCAGTTGTTGAAAGTGGTCATCCACACGCTCACTATCCATTGCTAATAATGTTTATTTTCAGTGATTTACTGGGAACCGTGCCTTATGATCAGTCCACTGTTTGACTTAAAGTGCAGATTAAATTAGGTGTTTATGTTGTTAAATTTATCAACTATGACATTTTATCTTACGTTCCTACAAAAGTAATAAATGCTTCCAGCAGATTAATCAGATTAGTAAAAAGCAGATTAATTATTCCCTTTTTATGAAAAAATCATGAACAACTTTCGCATTTTATTGAAAAAATTCTGATTGATTTTATTTTCAGCACTTAGCTTAAAGCAAAAGCAAAACTTGAATAATAATAATAATAATAATAATAATTATATAATAATAATAATAATAATAATAATGGCAATAATAATGATAATAATATAATAATAATGTGATTATAATAATATAATAATAATAATATAATAATAATAATAATGTGATAATAATAATAGAATTCCCCAACTTCTTCTNATGATAATAATATAATAATAATAATAATATAATAATAATAATGTAATAATAATAATAATAACAATATAATAATAATAAAAAAAAACTGTAATCTTCGTTTCACCAAAGGCACTGTTTAATAACTTATAGTTAAACTAGTAATTGTTTAATAGCAAGACAAGCATTAAGGGATGCCAAAAGTGTGTTTTCAATCACAGAAAAGTCATAATTAATTAGTCAATACAGGATTAAACATTTGTGCTAAGCTCAGTTAATAAGATGGATTTTTTTCTAAGAAAATTAAACCTTATAAAACTTTGAAGTATTTAATAATTTGCCTATCAATGTTTAAACAACATTAAGGGGATATTAATTTTAATTAAAAAGAAAAACGATTTTACAAAAACTAAGCTCCTATCGCTTGAAATTTCCGACTATTTATTTCACCTTACAAAATTTTTTTTGATTTATTTTTCTTTTTATACAAAAAAGTACTTTTAAACTGTGCCAGACATAGCTGGTTATGATGAATATGTAAAGAACTGAATTATTCTTTTGCACTAGAAGAAAATAATGCTGGACACTATTTTGGACCTTTGCCCAAAAAACAGCGCATAAATTCCAAGTTATTGGCACGTACATAAAGTAAAAGTATGTTACGCCAAAGTAATTTGTTCCTGGATATATTTTAATCTTAACAGCAACCAGTGTGAATAAGCTTTTGTGCAGAACATTTGACTTGTTAGATTTCGATAAATCTTGTTCCTGTTTTTTCCTATCAGCGCTATCAAGTTTATCTCCTCTTCTTACAGTTTTTAATATCATTTTATGACTCTTAACGTTTGCAATTCAAGAAAAAGATTAATAAAAGAGTATTTTTTATTTGTTCACTTGAAGAAAATATATAAGGAATATTCAAGATAAACTAGCAAGTTTTAATTCCGATCTTTTGTAAACTGATGTTGGATTATTTTATTACAGATGTGAGTGTTAATGAACACAGAGTAAGAAATAGTAATTGTAAAGGAAAAATACATGCAAATATCTTTAAATATTTAAATATCTTTTAATATATCTTTATATCTTTATAAAGGAAAATTACATTCGCAATATTCAAAATAAATTTTAACAAATACTTAACTATGTATAAATAAATTTACTAATCATAAATATGCCTTTAAATTTGAAAAAAAAACTATAACCGTGTTTAAAGTATCATTTTTAAACATTTGTAATTTAAACAAAAACATGTTTATTAATAAAAATAAATTGATACCGTTTTTATTATACAATGAAGATTTTAATATTTAATTTCTATGCTTCAAAGTACGAATATTAAGACTCAACATTGCACTGCTTTTCTGAAAGTAAAATAACTTTCATTGGAACTTTCTTGGGGCAGAAAATTCGAATTTAAAAATTTATTCAAAAAAAGTCAAGTGAATTGCTGAAATTGTAGAGCATGAAGTAAAAAACAACGTGAATAAAATATAAATGATAGTACAAAAACTGACATATTATAGTTTCAGTTCTAAGAACAAGAAACACGTGATCTTCGCGTCAAACCTCCACGTGAAAAAAGCACCTGTAAGCATTTTACACGTGTTTGTCTTCTTTACTACTTTACACGTGACTGTCTCCTTTCCTTCATTTGACGCTTAGACATTGAGGATGGTTCATGTTTCTAAACTATAGTATGTCAATTTTTTGCTCTTTTATTTGAGTTTTATTCACGTTGTTTTTTGCGTTAGTCATTAGCACAAAGCATTACTCTTTCCTTTGTTGGATTGTAAGCATATCTGCAACATTTTTACATTTTTCAATTTAAAAAGTGTTTAACAAAAAGCGTTGTTTAATCGACAAAAAACTTTTAAAATTTTCGTGTTTTGTATTATTCTCACAAAAATAGGGCAGTTCTTATTCCAATGAAAGGGTCAAAAGACTTTATGACATCGATAACAAAAATATGCCCTTTTTGGGCCGATAATACTCAACGTAATTGCCATGTAAACATAAAAATTAAAACACTGTTTTATTATAAACGTTTATCATTTTGTAAAAACTTAGCGGTGAAAAAATAAGACAATTACAAATTTTTTGAGCAATTTCTTATAAAATGTGTAATAATTTTATGAGTTCAAATGAGTAAAACGTCCTACAAAATTTTTTATTATTCTTTTCTTCTTTAAACTTAAAAAAACGCTTTGAGGGTAATGCTATTTATTTTTTCATTAAGCGTATAGTCTTTTTTGCCATGTTACCATAGAAAATTCCATTGATGAAGATAAAATAGCCCCAGACGCAAAGCAAAAACTCGGCAAATGCTCCATAAAATAAATTCTATCCCCATCGAATTCTTTTTGATTGGATAAAAAAAAGGCTTATGCAAAAGCTCTTAGAAGTACTTTCTCATCCAATCATTCGCAAAGTATCCACAAGCTGGTTCAGGGTCAGGCAAAAAGTAAAACGAAAAAAAATTCGACTAGTCTTTTTAATCGCGATCTTGAAAAAAGAGCAAAGAAATGGTGTATTTTGTTTGTTGTTTTTTTGGCCGTTGACGAAGAGTGGGTGATATTCAGTCACATGATTTTCTTGTTAAACTATTGAAGGATATCTTAAGTTAAAGATAAAAGTGATTAATGGCAAAAAATGACAGATATCTTATGATTTTTATAGTATGAATTTTATTGAAGTGGGTTTAATGTGACGAGTTTACATATTCTCTCCACATCAAATACATATCTATATATACATACATGCATATATATATATATATACACATGTGCATATATATAAATGTGTGTATATGTATGTGTATATGTATATATATATGTAGATACTTGATACCTTTTAAAAATACAAACTTCACTTATATATTAAAATTAAAAATTACTTTTGGAATTGAAAACTTTCTCTCATTTGTAATAGTCGGTTGTTGTTTATATTGCTAGTTAATAAAATTGCGCTTCATATTAAATTGACTGCATATTTTTGTTAAATTATAAAATAATCAATCAGATATGGCGTAATCAGAGCCTGGGAAAAGATAAATACGCCCAAATCACTAAAGCTTACTTAAAAAAAACCTATGTTTCGGCGTTTGCTTTATCTTTAAATAGAAAACTACTTCTGAATTAAGTTTTAATTGTAATAAGTGAGTGTTAAATTTAAAAGAAAGTGTTAAAGAAACTTAAATAATTCATTCTATACATATTATTTGTAATTAAAGAAATATGAACTCATAGAAGTGTTTTTAAGTTATATGTTTTGCATTTTATTAGCATTCTATTTTAAAAATAGCTGTAAGAAGTTTTAAATAAATTGAGAAATTTCTTGCCATAACTTATTATTTATTGTCTTTATAGTACTCAGGTTTTAAAATACCATCTTTTTTTTAAGTTTGTAGGCATTTTTGTAACAATTCAGAAAATATCAAATTATGTTATTATTTTCGCACGCAATGATGAAATCTACTTGAAACAATTCGAAGCCTTCTAAACTACAGCAATTGTATTCGCATTACCGAAGGGTTGGTAAACTCGGAGATTTTAAGTTCAGCCCGATAGCATTTCTATCGTTTTATGAGCCTAAGGGTTTGATTTTTTTTTAAAAAAATAAAGTTTAAAAAATACTCTACCACTCTGAATGCCCCTTAAAAAATAAATAAAAATAATGTAAGAGGGTTGGGAAAAAATCTCGCATTCCGCCCTGAACTTTTCCCCATACATAAAAACATAGAATTTTCAAACAGACAACTTAACCAACACATAGATGGACTTTTTGAACCTCTCCCGGAGGGAAAGGTAGGGAAAAGTAAACTCAATTTTCATACAAAAAATCCCTTCAAAAATAAAAATTGGAAAGAGGGAAGGGAGTGGTTTTGAAATGGCCGGCGCCGTTTGTAGATATTCCCTTTGGCGGGAAAGCCTAAAGTAAGGCAAACCGAAAGAAAAAGCAGGACCGATCAAGAGATGGAGGATGGGGAGGATGAACGAAGAAGCCCAAGAGCGGAATAAGAGCGAAAGTCAGGTGACCTACAGAAACATCGACTTTGACCTGGCAGTGGCGACTGACGGACCGGGTGCCATCGAGTCAGAGAACCATTTTTAATTCGAGGCGGTCTTAAAGGGGACGAGAGTAGGGGGGGGGGAAGACTTTTCTTCAAATTGATTTCTTCTTAGGATTCTTCTCAAGGAGGGGGTGAGGACGGTAATTTTTACCTTATTTATTTTTCACTTCCCGAAAACTTCGGTGTTGGCATACGGGTTGGCGAAAAAAAAAGAAATAAATGTGGCGCCTTACTTTTCTTTAGAAAGATATGTTGAGTTACATACGAGGAATGACTTAGCAACAGAGGGATAAAATATATATTGTTCTAAAAACTTTGTTTTAAATCTTATTAAGACTACTTTTCCTTAAAGTAAAAAATAGATTTAATAATTAAAATTTACTTATTTCATTATTAACAAAATTTGAAGTCGTTTAATTTCTTATTTAAAATAAAAAGGGAATCAACTTGTTCTAATGCCTCAATACAATAAATTTAACTCGCTAGTTTTAGTGATAATTGCTAGAGGGTCTAAAGATTATATTCTTTTAAAAGCTTAATTTCATATCTTGTTCTAAATAGTTTTTACAAAAAGTAAAAAGTAGGCCCAATAGTTTAAATTTACGTATTTCATTATTAACAGAAATTTAAGGTGATACAGTTCTTATTTGAAAGCAAAATGGAATTAACTTGTTCTAATAATTCAATAACATAAATTTGACATGCTAGTTTCAATGATAGCTGAGAAGATGTTGCAGCTCAATATATATAAATGTATGGTCGTTGCGTAAAGCAGCACATCCACTTATTGGATAACCGTCATTTAACCATTTGACCTTTAACGGGAAGGATGAGACTCACTCACGTTTTAAAATTTATTATTATGATAAAAGCTGTCTTTTGTAGTTTAATGTAGTGTTTCCTATTTGAGAAACTAGACGAGCTGTAACTCTTGTTTATGTTGCTCATTTACATTATTTATTTACATTATTTCTTTACGGCATTTATTTTTAGTTAAATAATATTATTATACTAACCATTAATTAAAACAAGCAATAAGTGTTTCGCATTTTTGACTTTTTTATCATTTGTTATGAAAGGTTTTTGCTAGAAATTTAAAATCCAATGTTTAAGTGTGAAAATCAAGTACCATGAAGCTTTTTGCAAAACCTAGTAGACAAGAAGTTTCAAAAACATTTAATTACAAAAGACAATTATATTTTTGGTAATAGCATTGAAACAAAACTATTTTTGAAATAACTTTATGTAATTCATTTATTATTTTGTTTTATAATTGGTATAGAAAAAAATATTATCCATTGCTTAGAAAACTAAGTAACTTTTGGGTCAATCATCAAAACAAAATTGTTTACGTAGAGAATATTCTGAGTAAAACAAACCTATATTTGTGTTGCATGGAGAACCATGGCAACTTTCTAAAAATTTTTCTTAAAATTGCGAATTTTTCTCGAGAAATGAAAGTTTACAAATGCTGCTATTTTAAAATTTTATAACTCAGAAACTAGTCGATCGGTTTCATTCAAGTTACGTATTTTGTCATTGAAAATTACACTGTTTAAAATGATGTAAAAAGTATATGCCTTACAATTAAAATTTTTGGGATCCTTATAAAATAATATAATTATTAAAAATTATCTTTTACATGGAATTAACTTTGGGTAAACTAATTTTATATTTGAGTGTAAAATCTTTTTGAATAGCTTAAAAATTTTCCAAGGTACTGGGAAATACTTAGAAAAAAAATTAACATTAGGAAGGCCAAATTCTCGAATACTTTTCCGATTTTGATGGTCAAAAATACACATTCGTCGAAAAAAAGGCATGTTTATTCAAAGAAAATACGTTTTTTTGTCTGATTCTGTAACTTAATTAACAGTTTCTATCAATTAATTTGCATATTTAAAATGATTCTTATAAATCATCAAGATTGGAGCTTAGTTTGTGAAAATCTCATCATCAGAACAAAAGTTATTAAGGGTGGTATCTTTCTATTTCTTTACTTACTGTAACAATAAATACGTTATTGTTTTTGTTTACAGAATTCACTTCCCTTTTACATTAACAAAGAAGGAAAACATAATAAAATATTACTTTCACGTCGATATTTAAAAATAAACAATAAAAAAACACGAATTTTTAAAGTACTATTGTAGCATTGTATAGCCTCTATCGACCTTACCCTGGCAGTAGAATAAATAAAGAAATATGCTAATATCTAATTGATTAAAATACAAATTGATGAAATAAAAATTTTATAGTCTAAATCTCAAGAAAGTCCAATAAATTGCATCAACAAATAAATTTCAAAAACATTACACGAACTGCAAAGTTTTGAAGAAAACAAGCTTTTACTATTTTCTAAAGAAAAATTAAAGAAATTGAAACATTTCTACGGCTTTGAAAGTTTATGAAATGATTTAGATCACTGAAAAAGGGAAATTAATGGCATTGAATCGATAGGTACTACAACTAGTTTATATTATTTTATGTGTAATATTTATATAGTAATTTTAGTTTTATCTTGCTTTATTAATTTAAACTATTACGCACGTATTACAATTTTAAATTATTAGTTATTTAAGTACTTAAATTGCAAATAATTCGAAGTTTAATAGCGAGTGAAACATTTTATTCTCCATTTGAATTGCTGAAGTTGAAACATTAAATTTTAGTTAAAACACTTGATTTGTTAAATAAGTGTTTATCTGTTAAATGTTTCAATATAGTTTACCTAATAGATAATAATTTGAAAATATTTCGCTTCTTAAGCATGATTATATTTTTACAAACGTGTCATTCTTAATTTTCATTTGAAATCATACATTTATAAATATTTCTTAATCGTAAGGTGCTTTGAAGTTTCTATGTAATTATATATAATCAGAAAAGTAAACTTGTTACTATTTTAACTTCTAGAATTAAAGACAAACATGTTTTTCTTTTAAATTTTTACAACTAAATAAATTTATAAGGAATTTTTCATTTCGAGTTAACTTGTAACCAATCGAAATAAAACTTTAAATGTTTATTTTCGTATTATGAAAAAAATTTTTATTACTTGAAATGATTTTAGGTGCTTCTAACTTGACAAATATTTGTTTAAACTTTTACCTTTCTTCTATTTTTATGTTTAAATAATTAACAATGCTTCTTTTCCGTTTGATTTGATGCGCGATGTAATTTAAAAAAAAGTTTCTTAAAAGAAGAAAATTAGATACACGGAGTTACTCCCATCTAATTTTGCACCCATCGTATGCAGGTATTTAATTAAAAAATTTCGTTTAAAGTAAATTAAAATTTACTTTATTTTAATTGGATTTAGTTTTGGATGCTGTACTTCTTCCTTTTTTGTATGTTTACGGATTATTTTTCTCCAAATTGTTTTTGATACCCATAGTTTTCGCGTATACTTAGAATAACTCTAAACAAGAAGAAATGTCCCATGCTAATATTAAGCTATACTCATAATTTAGTTTATTCTTTCAAAAGATGTAAATTTCTTATTGCGTTAAATGGCTTTTTTTAAATCACTTATCAACAGTGAATTACGAAATTACAGTAGTATTCTGTCACGTCACAACAGCGGTAACTGTACATATAGGCTTCTAGATGTATTAAATGATTAAAAACTTCATTAATTTACTGATTTCAAAAATATACAAATTGGAAAAAAAAATTCAACATGTTTCAAGTGTTTAAAAATAGTCTCCCATTTTTAAGATTGCCAGGCGTGAATGCGAAGAGCAAAAGTTATTGCCCTGGTTTGCCTCTTTCGGCCACTGCGGTATTTTTCGTTCTGTTTTTCCTATTTTTTTCTCTCTCGGCTACTGTGGTTTTTCTAGTTTTGTTTCTCACCTTTATTTTTCCGTTTTTCGCTGGCAACTTTACGTTTTATATTTCAAATAACTTTCGTTTCTTTTCATTCACGTTTGGCATATCTTGAAAATGAGTGCCTATTTTTGAGTGCTTGAAACATGTCGACTGTTTTCAATTTATACATTTTTGAAGCGAATGAAGTTTTTTATCAACTAATATATCCCAGCTTCTGTTTCTGGGATCATTTATTTAATGCTTCTAGATAGTTACTTGCATTAATGAATTTGTTCATAAATTTTAGGAGCCCATGTTCTTCAAGCAGCTTTGCAAATGGTTGTCGTATGCTTATTTGTCTTTGACATGAACTATATTCAAATAATGCTAAGGTGAATGAGATTCGTGCTGTATATGAGTAAAGCTGAACAACGTGAATAAAGCACAAATGATAGCACTTAATCAGACTCACTATAGTTTTTGTTTATGAAGAAGATCCATCCTTAGTGTTAAAACACATAATGACAGAAGAAACCGCGAGATAAGCAAGTTGCAAAAGGAAACAAGTGGTGTAAGCAACTGGGAAAAAGAATATGCTTGAACAAGATTATTAAAGAAAGAAAGGGAGGTAAAAAACAGGAGTGTGGAGGGAGGAATAGGGAAATATCTCAAAGTGTGCAAAGACTTAGAGATTAAACAAAACCAGATTTTTAAAAAAGAAGGGGATTTTAACTCATTTTTCTTATGTTTTCTTCTTTCACTCTGTGTTTCGAAAATGATGAAGGTCAATGTTTATAGAACCAATACTATCATATGTCTGTTTTTGTGTGATTTAAGAACAACGTTGTTTTGAAATTAATCAAAAGTGATGTACTAAACTGACGCAAAATTTTTTATGTGACTGAATCATACAATAGTGAACCAAATTATGAATATTGTGATTATGTTTAGTATAGCAATTGCGTTTAAAAGGCTTCAGTGTCGTTTTATAAGTTTTGAGGGTATGGTAAAAATTCAGAAATTGTTAAGATTTCCAAGGGATAGATTTTTCCACTTCTCTCTCATTAAGCCTTTTGAATAAATAATATTTAAGTGTAAGGGTTTTAAGGTTTTTTCTTTAATCTTTTGTTCCCTAACTACAATCTTAATATTAGTATACTTTTGTATGCAAAATGTAGCTAATATTTGCTGAAATCAACGTTAAAAACTTATTATACTTATTATAATAATAGTGACAATTGTATGATTTTTAATTTGAAGTTTGATTACGTTACTTACTTTACTATATAGAAAATACCAAAAATAGTAATAAAAATAATATTTAATGCGCAAATTATCACGCAAATGTAAATAAAATCTGTACAGGGAAAATATATTTTAACTATATCTATAATTTGCTACGCTTAATTATATCTAGTTTTTTGATTCAAAGAATGGAAATCTCTGACTATAGCTTGTAACTATTTCAAGATTCGTCCATACTATGGAATTGATTTGATGAATAAAGGGCTATTATCTAAGCAATTGGAAATTGAAGCTATAGTAAGACGGAGTAATATTAAGGAAATGTACTAGGGATTCAATATCTGCCTTACTATACTAGACCACAGGTAACAATTACGAATGCGTGAGCTGTCAAACACTAATACAAGTCACTTAATACGGTGACTTAAATTACTCAAACTAACACGCGCTTCCATCCAAATGGACGTTTATCAGTATGCTATTCAATACTTGGGTATTTCAAAGCATTCAGTAAATTAACGAAATGTTTCAGTTGTTTGAACCGATTAAAAACTGTTTATTTAAAGAATTAAAACAATATCTAAAATTCAAAAAACTTCTTAGGTGAATAATACTAATTAATGTAACTTCTATAGAACTATTCAACTTCTGCATTAAGTTTCGGGGAGAAAATTGCTTTGATTAATGTTAATAGAGGGTCCTGTCAGCTTGTTCCTCACCCTCTATGACGTCACGGTCTGTCCTCAAATTTATTTTATCTGATTTTAGAGTTCCGTAGTGGACTGATCGTTATGATATGGTTACCAGAAGATCACCGAAGTCAAGCATCACTGGCTGCGGCTAGTGTGCGTGTGGGTGACCTCTTTGATCAGTCTGCGAAAGGATCGAGGTTGTGCGGTATGGGTCTTCGTTAAACTGTTGCTGGATGACTACCAAGGCGGGGTAGCCATCCCCTCTGCAGAAGATCAGGATAGGCATGGCATGTCACCGGTTTAGCTATGTGTCATTATCATGTTATACAGGTTCTCTAGTTCAAATCCTGGCTGTGACTTAGTAGACCTTCATTCATTTTTTTTCTATTTTTTATAACGTAAAATTTTACTTTAAATATTGAATTTACAGTAAAAATTACTGACATCTTGACTTTTGGTATTTTTTTTACCGTAAATGTTCACAAATTTATACAGTGTTTGTTTAATTACATAAATTCATAGTTTTCAAGATTCCATGGCAATGATGTTGTTAAAGCCTGAGATTATTTAACAAGAAAAAAATTTATTCAAAAAAAAAAAAATTTAACAGTCCTTTTCGATAATAAAATCTGTAAAACTAACATGATATAAAAAAGAAAATGTTTAATTTTATTTATGCTGTTCATTTGTTTTGCAATGTTTTTTGAGTCGAGCTACTATTGCTGCCCATGAGCGATATATTTTCGAAAGTAAAAATAAGGGAAATAGTTTGGAACTGCGCGCCACCTTTAAGTAGAAAAATAAAAAATTTATTGTAATTCAAAGTTGCATACCATTAAAAAGGTTCAAAAAGATAAAAAAACTCTTTTCAAATATGTAAAATGCACGGTAAGTCAAAATAAATGCCAATATTTTACAGGTGCAGCATGCTTCGAATAGGCACCAACAGATGGTACTAGATGGTACATCATGGTCCCCAGATCTCACAATATGAGATTTTCTCCTGTGGGGGGGTTCGCAGAAAATGGCGTGTATCACCCTATTTAAAGCCAGTATCATAGCTGCTATTACCAGCATTGATATAAACATAACATGTTGCTCCAAGTTTGACGACAATTACATTCATACTTGATGTATACTGTATAACAAAAGGAGTACATATCAAACATTTGTGAGGAGAGCATTCAAAATTTGTTTACATTTCCTCAGCAGGTATATGCATTTTTAATAAATACATTTATTCCAGTTTGAGCAGAAATGGAACCTATGAAATTAGGGCATTCATTTTGAGTTACCGAATGTTTACATTTCCTCAGCATGTATATACATTTTTAATAAATACATTTATTCCAGTTTGAGCAAAAATGGAACCTATGAAATTAGGGCATTCATTTTGACTTACCGAATGTTTGCATTTCCTCAGCATGTATATACATTTTTAATAAATACATTTATTCCAGTTTGAGCAAAAATGGAACCTATGAAATTAGGGCATTCATTTTGACTTACCGAATATTTCTGAGGCATGATATAAGTTTTGCTTAGAAAGGGAAGATAAAATGTGGGAGCAGCAAGGAAATTTGAGTAATAAATTGATTGGTAATGGACAGAAAATGCCCCGATTTTCGCGGCGAATCACATTCTGTTAACACTATTAGCGTCAAACAGCTTTGGGAAACGGGAGGATAAAAAAATAATAAACAAAAAGTCTCTCTCATTGGACTAATGAAATTCCGATCAACATTTATGTCAACGTGGTGAAAGTCCGCTAAGCTCCACCGCTCCCTTGAGCATTTACTCTTATGCTTATACTACTAGCTCGATAAGAATTTGAGGCAAAAAATAAGGAAAAAGCTAGAGCGTAGAATATATCTATAAAAAATCTATCAATACACAGCTGTTCCTACATTGAGAGTTTGGAAATCATTGAGCGGCAAGTTTAGAACTGAAGCGAGAAAAAAAAATTAATAAGTTTCCACTTTTTCCGAAAAACTACATCGGGAGCTTTCTTCCACAAACTTTTCAAAAAGAATTCCCCTTGAGGAAGTAATGAATAAATGCCAGTGCCGCTCTTTGACTACAAATAATTAATGACTTTTCTGAAAATAAAAGTGGAAAAAATGTTTAAAATTGTTTGATTGTTTGACAGAATTAGAAAACAATTCAAATAAAAGCTTTAAATTACAGCTGGTTCTAACATTCGGAGGACAGTTTCTTTTTTATTTTTTGTCCTAAAATTATATGATATGCTTTAGTTCAGAGAAGAAAGTAATTTAGTGTTAGGTTTACTGGCAATAAAAAATATAAACTAGTATGTTCATTGTTTCAAAAGATTGCTCGTAAATCTTTTGAAAACATATTAAAAATGTTTTTCATTGGAACGGATGCCAATCAAATCGCTTTTCGGTGTTTGGGTAGCTTATTTCTTGGAGTACAAGAAAAAAACTTGGAATGTTTCCTTTCTTTATGAAAACATTTCTGCTTTATTTCTTTCCTTATAAAATTATTAAATAATGCTAAGAAGTATTTGTAATTGAAAATTACATACTAGTACTTTAATTAAAGCATAGTACGAATAATAATAGTTATGCTTTTAATGCGATTTTTTAATATTAAATGCACATTTAGAAGGGAAAAAATGAAATTTCGACCAATTCATATAACTTATAGAGTATTTCATTTACCCGTACGATGGCCATTGATTTCTTTTTTGAGTTTATCTCAATTTTTTAAAATATTTTATTAACAATTAAGCAATAAAACTTAAGGAAATATCTTTTTTTATCTTAACATTTAAATTTCAGGGGTGGGAAGCATATTTTCCAAGAAACCTGTATCACAGTTCTAGATAATATTAAATTTAATTGTGATTATTTGCCAAGAAAAAATGAGAAGCATGTCGCAATGCTCAAGGTGACATCACATTTTGCACACACCATATTCTACACAAATCCATTCCTAACCCAATCAAAATTCAATGTGAATGGGATGGTATTGGGTGCAAATACTTCAATTCTATTTAATCTATTAAACAACAGATGGCAGCACAAAACTGAAGCGGAAATTATTGCTCCCATCGTTATAATAGCAAGGCAAATATAATATACTTTGCTTTGTTCTTTTCATATGTAATAAATACAACTATGAAAAGCCAGATTTTTTAAGATCATGTAGATGGGGGATGATTTTACCAAGATTCACGAAAGGGTTACAAAAATTTAAATCATGATCAACATTTTATCTAATCTCTCACTTTTCTGCAGTTAAATTATCAACTCTGTTATTTATTTATCACTGGAGTAGTTTTGAATTACTACAGAGTATTCACTAGGATAAAAGTTTAAATTTAAAATCATTCTAATTTCGGTTTGAATATAAGATTCTCATAATTCATATTTTTTAAATACTATTGATTTTAAATTTAACCAGCAATACTTAATTTGTATGCACTGAAAATTTATTGAATGTTCAACATTTTTAATTAACGACTTTCAATAGAGTTTTAGTTAGTTTGAAAGATTGAGTTTTAGTTAGTTTGAAAAGATTGCCATTTATGCTTAACTATAATTTGCAGTTATTTTGTAACTAAGTTTTACTATTGATTTTATGTTCATACACGTACAAATACTTCCTACATAATTTCAATTCATCTTTCACAGGTAAAATTACATAAAGTTCTTTTCTATTAATACGCTAGTTATTTTCAACGAAAATAATTCGGTTTGTTCTCTTTGGTTCAAAACAGAATCTTTTCAAAAGTTATCGTTGCAAATCCACTTATCGCGCTAGAAATTGATTTTATATGAATTCGATAACTCATATAAATTTTTAGCGATATTTCAGGAATTAAAAGACTATTTTTAATAAGAATCAGTTAAAGCTCACCAAAATTCTCTTGTATTAGGGCTATTATATATATATATA
>NC_092214.1:37558531-37592155 GCF_043381705.1 Parasteatoda tepidariorum | reverse complement strand
TATATATATATAGATAGATATTCTATTACGCATTATATTTTAGCCTTTCAAGAAAGTGATTAGATTTAATTACATATTTTCTGTCAATAACAAATCAAAACAACGATAAAATGCATTTATTATTTGAATTAGGTTCATCGATTCCGAAATCATTTTTAAATTCATTTCTAAGCCATTTAATAATGCATTGAATTGAAATAAAACAAAGATTTAAGAACCATGGATTGAGATTCTCCAGTTTCTTTATTCTTCAGAATTTATTTGCTTCTTCATACGTTTTTTAATACGTTCAAAATTTTTTTTGTTTGAGTTCTCTCATTTCTTTTGAAAAGTGACAGTTTAATTACCCGATAGAATAAGAGTTGAGATAAGATCGTGTTTCTGGGTAGTGTCAAAATGATAAAACTACAATAAAAACTAAGAGAAAGAAATAAAAGTTACAAAAAAAAAAAACTACTACGTAAACTTGCAAGTTTAAAAGATTAATTATTTTTAGGTGTCAAATCATTTGAGAAAATAAGTCTCCGTATTTTTAATTGACTTCTTCAGACACAAAAACTTCTGGAATATTTGGAGAGCAATAAATTCAATTTATTAAGGTCGATATTAAAAATAATTATTCGCAAGAGTCTGTGAATAAACCGTTGCATAATACTAAACATTTCAGCAAAAGATTGGCATAAGTCAATTATCTAAACTGTGCTTGTTTATTTTTTAATGAGTACCCCTAACCTGTAAACTGTTAAATATCTATAACACCTTTCAAACTTACTGAAACATACATGTAGTATCAAGTTACACCATATTACCATGTAAAACAATATTTCTAGAACCTAATTACACGCAACTATAGTTCAATTGGAACAAAAACATGCTATAATTTAATATCCTATTAAGGTCGATGTAAATGTGTACCTCATTATATAGTACCGATATTATGGTTCAAAGTTGAACCAATTTTTCTGAAAATGTCTGAGTCATTTGTAACTAATATAAAAGCACATTCTTACGTTATACATATTTTATGCATTCTATTTAAGTATAGTGGTAACTTAAAACGCGTAAAACTATCCATAAATATTAATAATATTGAAGTGACATTTTTCAAATTAATTTTAAATGATTTTTTATCTATTTCAACAGGTGATTTTCTAAAGCAGTTTAGAATAAGTCGTACGATGTTGTTTTATACTATTGTGTCCAGCAAATTATGTCCCTGGTGAAAAGTGCCCATAATTTAACAAAGCAATGGAAGAAATGAAGAGATAGAAATGCAAATTTTGTTGCATTCTGCTCTAAAATAAATAATTTATTCAAATCAGTGCCTTAAGTTAGTTACAAATTTTGACAACAATGGATGCTTAGTAAGACTTTCAAATTAAAATAGAACCGTTATTTACTGTTTCCTAGATTTGTAGTCTGAGGGAAAGGTTAGTTTGTATTTGAGTTGGAAAGGTTTAACATGTAAGAGAAAACATTATTTAAATAATTTACAAGTCCTCCGCACCATCTGTTGACCAACGTAGCTATTAATTTTGAAGCTTGATGAGAAACAATTACCTAGCTTCCAGAGGACAGTATATTTCTTTCTAATTTCTTTTTATCTTTAATTAACTTTATTTTATATTATATACCATAAATATATATTATAAATATGTTTTATCTTTATTCGAAATCTTGCATTTTTATTCTATATAATATAACTTAAAATAAAAAAAAGGCATGCTTAGTAAGTTAAATATTTCGTCTATTTAATTTATTAGAAAAATAAGCTTCAATAATCACTAGGTGTGAACTGAACAAAGCTCTTATTTGAATATGCATTTTAAAGGATTTAACATTTGGAATTTATTCTATTATTTGTCAGAAATATTGCATTGTTTACTGCTTACAACTGTAAAGATAGATAGTTTTAAGCTGGTTCATTTGCAATGAAAACAGATTGCGAAATGCGAGCTGCAATATTTAATTCTAAAATTCACTATTTACAATTGATAGTTTGGCACTTCTTTTCCCGAAAGAACGATAATTTAAATTAGAAGTCACTGAGATGTCGTATAGATCTTCAGCAATGTTTGAATAATACGCTCATTTGAGAAAGTTCAGAGCACAGCCTAATATATTAGTCTTGACAATTCACGCTATTTGGATTGCAGAAGGCAACTTTTATTGGAAAATATTAGATGGCTATACAATTTCTGACACTAGAGATGGGGCTTTGAACTTACATCTATAAAGTCTGAATTATTCAGATTTAAAAGACACCAACTTGCTTTAAATAATTTGTGAATATTTCGAGTGTTATTTTCTTATCGAAGCGGACGAATTGAATTTTATGAGTATGGTAAATTTGAATAGGCTATGATGAATATAAAAATAGTACAATGATCTAATTGTAAAACAGATATTTAAAATACTCAAAGATTTACATTACAAATAAAAAAAGTATTTTGTTTCTTGCATTCATAAGGTCAAAATAGTAAGCGTTGATTTTATGAGCTTGGTGTAAGATAATGATAAGCCACATTTTTAAAACTGTTCAGTACAGTGCCTTTTAAGAGCTCTTTGTAGGAAAAAATACTAAGCTTTCCCTTTAGGCCATAAGATATTTCTGTGTATTGTGACGCCATCTAGTTGAAGTTAATGAAACTTTTTAGATTCTTTCCTAGAAACAATACTAAGAAACAATATGATGCAAAAATTGTCACTTTTTGATGAAAATCTGACAGAAAACTGTATTGCCTTAAGCGGTTCAATTTATATATATTTTAATTTTCATTTTTTTAAAAAAAATATATCTTTTTTATAAAAGATTTCCCATTTTTTCAGAGTGTTACCAGTATGGCATGGAGTCGTTTATCTATATAGTAAGTGCTAGTTTTAACTTTAAGAAGATGTTTATCTAAAACTATAATGCTCTAGATAGCTTTGCAAAAATGAATCTGTAATAAAGAGAAATAGTTTAGCGAGCCTACTTATCCCAATTGTTAACTTTAATTCTGAAATTTGTTTATGTTTTCAATGAAATTTTACCTCTCTTTTTAAAATGCTTGCTCTTTTTCGCAGAGGAAATCCGTTAAAAAGTATATGAATGAAAGGTGGTAAAGTTTTGATTGCTCAGTCTTGAAATCTTATCTTTTTTTCATAATATTTCTGTTCTTTCCCACAAAATATTAGTTTTTTTTTCAAACAGAAATTTCACTGAGAAGTTTTGAAGCTTACCGAGTTTTTATGCAAAATCCTATTATTGTTATCAACCTATTTATTTAGTACTAAAAATTCTAGTTATTAATTAAATAACGTTAAGTTCCATTAAACTTTCAAAAAAAGTAGTGTTGAAAAATACTGTATTAACTCTGAAAATAACAGTGGAAACTAGCGGGGTTTTTGCAAAATTTATATTTGCGTGTTTTTCCTCGTCGCAAGCTCAAAACTATGAGTAGTTCAATGCATTTTCAGTCACGTTATTACACAATATATATGCAATCTGCTTATGATAGATGCATATTTATCATAATGCGAACAATATGCGCAGTATCTAATCATACTAGATCAAGGATATTCTCGAAATTTGCAATTGAAAGTATTCTCGAACTGTATATCAGATAGAAACATTCATTCCGGAACTTCTCGCTAGGTGGTGTTGTATCAATGAAAGGCTTATACTATTTACCTTTACTAAATTTAGACGTTATTTGTATTATTATAGTGGTTGTAATCTTTCAGAATGTAAGATTTTTTAATGCAGTTTAGTGGGAACCTTAAGTAAATATAAACTAAATGATTAATTTTAAATGTTTTTTGCAAATTAATTTTCATTCAACAATTAAATTTAAATAAGCAATTTTTATAAAATTTCCCTTGATTTTGGTAGCAAATATTGTCTCTGGTATAAAATCATTGATCGTGTATGTTTTATGATTTTCAGATTTTTAAAATATCGTGTATTTAAAATTTGATTTCTCAGAAACTATTCGACTGATTCCAAACCAATTTTTTTGCCATATAAAATTACATTCTTCAAAATGATATAAAATTTGCATACCTAACAATACAAAATGTTTTCGACTACTATTAAATAAAAAATAATAATTATTGAAAATTATTCTTTGCATGAAATTATTTTTCTGGTTTAACGAATTTCATAATTGTGTGCAAAAATGTTTCGATCTGTTCAAAAAGTTCTCGAGATATGGTGAAATACACAAAAAGTTAAATTAACAGAAAGGGATCCAAAGTTTTGACTTATCGCCTGACCAAATTATTAGGACCAAATTTCTCATATTGCGGCTTTTCGAGGGTAAGAAACCTATATCCGTGGAAGAAATTGTATGTTTATTCAGGAAAAGTACGTCTTGGTACCTTATTTCGTAAATCGTCATATCGTATACCCGTAATATCGTCATCAATAATTAATTAGCATATTTGAGGATACCCCGTTAAACCATTAAGATTAAGTTCAAGTATTTGAAGATCTGATTGCTAGATCAAAAGCTATACAGGGCGTTCCGTCTTTTTTGTGCACTGTACAGCAAATTACTATACAAGAGCAGTAGGCTGAAAAATTTTCCAATTTTAAAATTATCAGAGATTTAATTTTCATTAAAAATTTTTCCATTTAGTTGTGAGAATTTATTCTTATATAAATTTATACTTCTTATTGCATTTATAAAACACTCAATTTATTCTCAAATTTTTTTCTTCATAAGATCAAGCGTTATATGAAGATCAAAGGATCAAAAGTTCACTTAATGCATATTTATAAATAATGGCTCTCAAAAATGTATTTTCCTAAGTTAATTCAAAATGAAAATATTATTACTTTTCCAAACCTATTGGATATAAAATATTTAAAAAAATTCAAAATAATGTAGATTTCCTCATAATTTATTTCTTTCCTAGAATAATAATAAACTGGAATTTAAAGACTCATACAAAATGTGAGAAAAAAATAAATCAGACACCCGTTGGCAAACACACAGTTCTCCCTTGGTGAAAAAAGCAATAACAGAAAACTATGAAGCAATATTTTTGGATTCCTTATTTTCAAGTTTCCCGATATTTCCAACTATAAAAAAATTATTCTCAGTTAAGAAAGTCAAAGGATATATCGATTTTTTTGTCTTTTCATTCGTTTTTTTCATTGCATGGTATTGAAGAATAAATTTAAAAGTAAAGTTAGTTTTTTTTGAACACTTCCTAATGTGTAGATTTGTTTATTTCTTTCAGCTTGGTTAAAAACTTTTTTTCGGAACTAAGAACTTTGAAAGCAAAAAAGTTCCATGAGGTTCATTCTTTCTTAATCATAATTAATTTAGATTTTTTCTTCAAAACTGACATAGATGAATAATCGTTAATTTGAGTTTGAATCAATGATTTGCAAAAAAAATAAGGCTTTTGTTGATATTGTTCTGTTTTAAAACAAAGCAATAGTTTGTAGTCAAGTATTCAAACATCTATTATTTTACACATTGTTGTTTTGTTTTCATAAAACGTATTATTTTTCTATACCCTTTAAAGATAAAAAAATATGTGCATTTTCATAAAGAAAGATTTAGTTTAAAAAATTAAATCTTTAACATCTATTAATCGGTAATAGTTCAGAAAAGGGGCAGATTGCTTTCCGTTGAAAAAGTTGTTACGCACAAATAAACATAAATAATCTGCTATAATTTAAATAATAAATTATTATTTCATTTAATCCCTTTCTCAATAAACAAAAATTGTCAATCTTTTTATTTGACATGCGAGTGGATATCAATCTATTTTTAGAGATTTCTTCTATGACTGCATTTAACATTTGCATAGTATTTGAAAACAGTTAAGGGTATTACAATGGTTTGCTTCAATAAAAATTGATTTTAATTCTCACCATCAATACATTTTAAATTCCAAAACTAAGAAAGGGATAATAACCTTTGAACTGAAACATTGGTAATAATTTGTTGTGATTTTATAACTGAAGCTTAAAATCCTTAACTTTCCTAGGTAAACAGTAAGCTAACGATACATTTAGGCCTAGCAGCCTTACTCTTCGGGCCTATTTTACACTTCCGTTATTTCAATATCAGACATTTTATTGTTTAAAAATTAATTGTGATCAAGATTACAATTTTTATTTATGTTATCGTTAAAGCGTGAAATTCGTTATTTCATAGAATAACTAGGCATTCAATGAAATAACTAGATACGTCAGTTAAAATACAAAAAAATTATCGAATTTTGCGATTTACTAGGTATTTTATAGAATTACGATTACTTGATCATTAAAAGGTGGAATACGGCACTCAAAAGTTCTTTAAACTGGTTGTAGCTGCTTCTAGTCAGTTTTGAACCGCTTATAGCTGCTTTGCAATAATGTGTGTACATGTCCTTTCTGTTGATAGATGTGTTCTTTCTGTTTAACTACATTAAGTGTATTTTTTACTTTAACGGTCTATCATTAGTTATTTTATAGAATAACTAAGTAAAATATGAAATTTTTCATCTATTATACACTTTAACTCACTTGTTTAATTATTTCCTGAAATACCTAGTTATTCTATGAAATAAATGAATTATACACTTTATCGGTAACATGTTCATTTGAATAAAGAGTCATTTCAATATAATATCTGCGGTTCAGCGGTTATAAATAGAAAGACGATTTCTAATTTGTTTAATGTTTCATCCTTACAATGTTATATTTTCTTTAAATTTGGATTTATATCGTTTTCAAATAGCTAATGAATATCTTTAAAATAAATATTCTACAAATATTCAGTAAAAAACCTGGAAAACTCATACCCTCTTTTACTATGAATTTAAAAAACTAGACCTGAATTTTACTAGGATCATGTTTTCACAAATATTGTGCCATTTTACAATTCTTAATGGTATTTGACATTTACTTTCAGACATTTACTTTATTTTGTTGTAATTTACTTACACTTGACATTTACTTTATTTTTTTGTAATTTACTTACACTTGACATTTACTTTATTTTTTTGACATTTACTTACACTTGACATTTCCTTTTTTTTAGATGTAATAGGAAATTGAATTTATTGAAACTAATTATCATTAACAATTTGTAAATACTATAATAGGATTATAAGTAAAAATGTTATTAATCTTATTAAACTTACTATTAGTTGTTATGAACTATTTAAAATTATAGGAAAATATGGTACAGGCTTTAAAAATTTATTATTTAATTTTTTTCATCGTGAAATATTTAAATTAGTGGGATTTTATTTATTTGAACTATTTTATGCACTTTAACCTACAATAAATGTAATTTTTAAATGTTGTAATAAGTGTAATGTAACAATAGTTGCAATGTTAATTAAAAAAAAAAACTTTTCTAGTAATATTTGAATTCAAAAATATTCTTCAGCCATATTTATTTTTCACAATATTTTATATGGAACTGATCTCAAAATCCAATACTCACAAAAACCTTTTTTTCCAATTGCTTAAGAAGTACATTTTTTATAGTGACAATAATGCCTTATTTGGGTCTATATGCATGTGTTGCTACGTCAAAAAACAGGGCCACCTTTGGCTGTAGAATAGATCTTTATAAAAATATACTACCTTCAAAAGTTTTGTGCGAGTAATATTTACATAAACATAGAAAATGAAAGTACTTTCCCGTCAGAAATGCTATGTTTGTCTAGTTTTCTTTTCTATGAGCCTCTTATAAATATGGAAATGAGTTTTGTTAAGCCTAACTCGATTTCTTACAAATTCCGAGCAAACCGTAAAGCGTATTGGGTTTTCCCCAAGTGTTTACTTCTTCCATATAAGCCTTTGTATTCGCACTTTGTTTTCCACTTGTTTTGAGCTATGAATATTCATTTTTCGAATTTTTAGAATAACTATATGTGTGTGTGTACTTCAATCGATTCCTATTCATCGCGAAAAGAGAAAGATTTTCTGTTAGAGTAGGAGCTGTTCAATTAAAAAATGATTGAAAGAAAGTATGTGTTGATAAAGAAAGTACAAATGGAAAGTTTAAAAATTATTCTTTAACCACGTTATTTTTCTGAATTTTTAATCAAATGCTCTAAAAAAATGTTTAATAGGAGAGTAAAAATATAAAAGAGAGCTTTATGGGAATACATATTCAAGATTCTGCTTAAAATTATTTACTTTAAGGTCAACTTCTAAATGACCTGGGATATTAACCCTTTCCGGTGAATTTTAGCCAGTGAATTAGTGTAGCCAGTCTGCCAACAGTAATTAAAAAATTTGTTACAATGTAAAACTTATTGCTTTTAAGCATTCAGCAACCACTTTTCTTTAACAAACAAAGAGATGAAGCGTACCACTTCAATTTTCTTTTAATATTTTATAACCGTCGTTGAACAGCCAACTCACTTTTGGTTTTACGACTACTAATGTTCAACTCCTTAGCCTTGTAGTTTTGAACCCAATCCGAAAGACGACGGAACTCCTGAATCAGGTATTGGGAGAAATTTGCCTACGTGGACGACTTTTTGATGGAACTAACCTGCATTTGCGTTACATGGAGAGGAAAACCACGAAAACCTCCGACTGTTAGCCTGACGATAAGGGGGCTCCATGATCCGTCTTCCACTGAGGATATTATACGTCCACACTGAGGTCGGTGCAAGCCAGATGCGGAATTCGTATCAACCAGCCATCGTGGGGATTTGAACCCGGTTCACCTCATTGGAAGGCGAACGCTCTATCCCCTGAGCCATTACGGCTCATACCTTTTCAATCAAAATGTTAAGCCCAAATCCCTATTGATTGCTGATTGATTAAACTTTTCAATTGAAATTTGCTGTTCCAGAAAGGGTTAAGGTACGCAAATAATTACATAGTCATAATTTTCAAATAATAAAATTAGATTTTTTTTAAATTTAAATTTATGTATGTATACATTATATAATAAAATTTATAATGTATTGTGAGACATAGAAACTAAATTTTAATTTTCACATTGTGGGAGAGGAAAAGAACATTCAACATTTGTTAAAAATTATCTTTTCTTATAAATAGCACAATTTTTTTAAAATTTAAAATTTTTAAATTGGGTTTGATCCAGAGTGTTTTTAAATAGCGAAATTAATTATATTATACATTATAAATAATAATGCTTAGAGGCCTACACGTGTTAGGCAAACACTGCCAAAAATGTAATGTATTTTCCAATTTAGCAGTAAATTATAATTTAATTAATTTATCAGTTAGAGCATTCTTTATTTCTTTGTTCTTTGTCTAGGAAAAATTAATGAAAATTCTCAAATTAATAGGATTAGTATAATTTACAATAATACACATAAACATTGAGGAGATAACGAAAAAAAATCGCTTTGGAATATTATTAACAACCAAACTGTGTTTTGTCCTATGCATAAAAGGGTTTTAAAACTCTATCACCGACTCTGAGTGAAATGTAAGCAAAATTTGAATGATTTTAGAGAGATAAAATGAAATTCCTCTGTTTTATGTAAAAGTCTAAAGTTTGGTAACACGAAAATTTGATTAAGCTATAAGTAACCTAAAAAATGAAATCAGGTACCTTAAATGGAATAATTAAAGTATCCGGCAGCTAACAATTCAATTCCTTTTAAAAAATAGCTTAAGTAAAATTTTAATTATATGTCTGGCAGGCAAGGGTTCTAAAATTATAAATTTGTAATAAAGTTTAAAAATGTATAAAGTATTACTCAAAGGAAAGGCAAAAGATACTGATTTATTAAATTTTATTTTGAAAAAAAATTCCAAAATCTTCTTACCTATAACTTGATAAAAATAACAAATTTACTTTTAGACCCTAGCTCTTAACTCAAAATATCGCTAACTTTAAACAAAATTTCAAAGAATTTTATAATAAACTTTTTGTTTTGAAATATGCTGACGTAAAAAATTTACCTCAAAATCAAAGGTCTTTATAAAATGCATTTAAAATGCCAGAAAATTCTGAAAATAAAAAAATTAATATTTCGAAAATTAATTTTCGAAAATGAATTTTACTTGTCTTTAAAATATAACTTTATCAAATAAAAAATTTTAAAATACTAAAAGCAGAACTAAAAAATTTTAGTTTCGTTTTTCAGAGTGTGCGTTTGTAGTTTGGGAGTGAACAATTTACAGTAAGAGTAATATTTGCTTAACAAAGTAAAATAAATTACGCTTTGGTGTTTTAAAAGTTAAAGTTTAATTAGGAAAATTTCACAACATTTCTTTTAAAATCTTCGAAAAATAACATCATCTTAAATGTTAAACTCGTAAGTATTCTTTTGCTGATTAAATTTAAGTTTTTATTTCTATCAAAATATTATAGCGATGTTGCCTAAACAAAATTTTTAAATTTTTTTTATGATATTTAAGCTAAGATGAGATTTAATTTCAATAAAGTTTTTTATATCAAATTTTAACATATTTTTTTCAGTTGATTGAATATTGTATTAACAATGTAACTCTGGATACTTGTTTTACAATACGGTACTGAATGCGGTACGGAATCAACTGTACAGTTCGATTTTCACATTAATTAGACATGGGTAGTTCTATGGCAAGGAGGGTCGGTCTTCAAGTCCACTTAATATTAATTTAACTTCATTCTTAAGTTATAGCTAGTATAACTTATTCAGACTTAATATTGAAATAATGCTAAATTAACATGAAGAAATAAAACCAGTAACCATCACAACCAATACATACTTCAATGGTTCTTTTTAATGGTTCTTTTTTGAATGACTACAATCGGACCAAACAATAAAATAGTTTGTTTTGTAGTTCCAAACTGCTCTTTCTTCAAATAGCTTTGTTAAGCTATTATAAATGCATCTCAAATCATATGAATTCGGCTTTTTTCGCCCAAACACTACAAGCTCAAGAAATTACTATAGTCCCTAAAAACAACTTGTGGTTTAAACAAATATTTTTAAAGTGCCCTTTATCAAAAATATATTATAATCAATATAACCATTAACATTTAAATAACTAACACTATTTATAAAAGGTTGAATCTTGTCCTTTTAGAAATGCATAAAAATTTTCGCGATAACAGATTTTCCAAGATCGTGTTTAAAAGAAATTTTATTAACACAAGAATGAAATTCAGATGTATGTATGCATAATTTCGTGTTTTATTTTATTCAAAAACAAATAAAATAAAAATATTATTTTGTTATAAGTATTTGAAATTCTGAGTTCAACCTTAATAATTAACGAAATCAGAAAATTTTTCCCGATCCATTAACTAGCTAACAAATATAAAGGCAATCATTAAAAATGCAGTAAACACGTAAATATTTAAAAAGTCTCCGATTACGGTGATATCGAACTTTTGAGGTAAGCCTTTTAAAAGTAGAGAAAAATGTTGATTTATTCAATCGAAAACACATAAAAATGGACGAGCTTTTTAAGCAGATTAGTAAATTAGGTTTCTATGGAAAAGTATTCATGTTAGATCTGTTATAAACAAGAATCAAAAATGTATCACGAAACAATTTTATTCTCTTTATTTTATCTTTTAAAGCATTGCAGAAAGTCACAAAGTTGTAGTGGGTTTCATTATTTTTCGTTTATTCTTGGTTATTTAAAACACTGATGAATTAAATTTATAATCTTTAACTTGATCATTTTTTAAACATTTTTAAGATAAACAGCTTTGCTAAGCTATTACGTATGTATTTCAAATCATATGGCTTCGGCTTTTTTTTCTCCAAAAAACTACGAGGAAAAGAAACTACTATTTAAGTATCCAAAAACTATTTTTGGTCAAAATAAATAATTTTTAAATTGTTGCTATACAAAAAAGGTATGATACCAATTATAGCCATCAGCATTTAAATAACTAATACAATTAATGAAAGATTGAATCCTCTCCTTTTAGAAAATCATAAAAACTTGCAAGATAACAGTGTGTAAAGGAAGTTTTACTGATACAAGTGTACAATTAAGATGTGTGTATAATTTGTGTTTTATTATATTTAAAAACGAAGAAGCAAAAGAAAAGTAAAATATTATTTTGTAATAAGTATTTAAAATTCTGAATTTAAGCTAAATAATTAACAAAATCAGAGTATTTCTCTGTACCATAAACAGGTTAACAAATATAAAGGCAATCATTAAAATTTCAGTAAACACGTAAATATTTAAAAAGCTCCCGATTACGGTGATAATGGATTTTTGAGGTAAGCCTTTTAAAAGTAGAGAAAAATGTTGATTTATTCAATCGAAAACCCGTAAAACTGGATGAGTTTTCAAAACAGATGAATAAGTTAGGTTTCTATAGAATAGTATTTATGTTAGATCAGTTATAAACAAGAATCAAATGCCTCACGAAACAATTTTCTTTTCTTTATTTCTATCTTTTACAGCATTACGGAAAGTCACCAAGTTGTTGTAGGTTTGCTTATTATTTTTTAATTCTTGGATACTTGTAACTTTTTGTGAATTGAATTAATGATCTTTTTAAACCAATTTGCGCGATTTGAAAATTTCTAAAAGTTCAATGTTTGAAATAAAAATATTTTGTTAAGTTAACATTTAAAATTAATACTTAGTTATGAATTTATGTAAATTTTTGCTTCGTAATGGAGATAGTTTAGTTTTAAACTGAAAATATTTTTACTTAATATTTTGCATAATTAATAAAGCTTCTTATTTTTCATAATCAGCATTAATTTCGTAAAATTTGAACAGAAATTGAAAGGGAATTTAATTCAATTTATATTATATGTATAATTAGGGTAAAAAAATGAAAAGTTTATCATTTAATAATGTTTTACTTTTGCTCAAAATTGATACAGGAAATAAACTGTGGATGAACTGCACAAAGTACGTGCATGAAGTACGCGAATAAAACACATCTATAAAATGCTAATTGATAAAGAGACAGAATAACGAGCAAAATAAGCATATAAAGCCTATTATGTCATTTTTGATGTAGCACTCGTGCTCAAAATTGATACAGAAAGCATATTGCGGATCATCTTTTGCATACGAAGTAGGCAAATAAAACTCAATAAAATATTAATCGATAAAGAGAGAAATTACAATTCAGTATAGGTACTTCTAATTATTTTTTTACAGTGTGGGATTTACATGTTGTTTAATGGTTATAAGGTACTGAAACATAAAACGTGAATTTTTAATAGCATGAACAATGAAATTTCTGGATCAAATATCGAGACAAATTAGATATCGTGGTGGGCATCTTGAGGGAACTCATTTTCGTGATATGGAGGGGCAAAACCACTAAAACTTCCCATGGTTGTCCCAACGGCTAGGGGATTCCAACCCATGATCCGTCTACCACTCAGAATATTTTACATTAGCACTGTAGTTAGTAAGAGCCGGAAGCAGAATTCCTATCAAAGCCATCGCTGAGACTCGTACCTGGCGAGCGCTTTATCCTTGAGCCACCTTGGCCCACTACATCTCTACCCATTTATATTACCATAACATTTTATTGCAGCAAATATATAATTGCAGACGTGTAAATAAACATTTTTTAGACACAATGGTTTAGAGTGAATATCCTCTTTCACATTTTCAGAATTTTAAAACCTTTTCTATTTTAAGATTATAACAAAGGAAGGATTTGTGGAAATGGAATGAGAAGTTATATTTTTAACTTTTCACGTTGGACTTTTGGAGAAAAACAATATTGAATATCTAATAAGGAATGTCTAATACTGAATAAGAAATGGATAAATTTTTTTCCAGTCATATTTTCAAGAGAGTCATATTTCAGACAAATTGCTCAAGAGAGAACTATTGGCAAAAAAATAATAACGAATACTCAATAATGAATGAGAAAATAGTTTCACCTCTCAGTCACATTTGCAAAATTTTAAAACTTCTAGTATAATAAGATAACTAAAATGATGGACTTGGGGCAATATAATGATAAGCCTCATGTTCAACAATACTGAAGGGGAGGACTGTTTTCAGGGTAGTACTTTAAGTGAAAAACAATGTTGAAAATTTAGCAATAAATACCTAATAAATAAGAAATGGATAAATTTTTTTCTTCATATTTGCAAGAGAGTCATATTTTAGTTACATTGCTCAAGAGAGAACTAATAAATAAAATTTAACAATAGATGAGAAGTTAGTTTCCCCCTTCCGTCATATTTGCAAGATTTAAAAAAATATTGTATGATAAGATAATTACAAAGATAGGGCTTAGGGAAATATAATGATAAGCCATTTTTTAGGTTATTCAGGGATGCACATATAAAGAAAGACTATATTTAAAAACTATTTCCATGCCAATGTTTTTGTATTTATTGCTTAAAGTGAACTGGGAATTTCGGGAAATTTTCATGTACCTTTTCATAATACTAGGATTAGCGTGATATAAAATTGTCAACATCGTAAAAAGTTTCATTTTAATGCAATAAATATTATTTTCATATCTAACTAAGTAGTAACAAAAGAGTTTAATCATTACAGTCAGATTTTGTTATTTGAACTGTAAAAGAAATTCTACAACATATAAACTTATGAAAAGTTGTTTCTTATTATTGGCTTACTATTTTTAAGCTTCGTCATTTACACTCCAACTTTTGTTGACACATTTCTCTAACCGCTTTCACTTCAACATTATTCTTGCAAGATATTGAAATGAAACAATGAGTAATTTTTCTTCGTTATTCTGGGGTAGCGGATAATGAATCACCTCTTCATTCTATTCTAGGGAAGAGGCTACTGCTATGGGTGACCTAAATTTTATTCCAACATATTCAGCATGTTGCTACTCTAAGATTGATATTGGACTAGAATAGACTTAGCAGCCTTTTAATAATATTTAGAACAATACGGTTTCAAGTTTGGAGTCGCTAATGCGGCGCCTTAAGTAGTTATAATTAATTTAGATGAAGATGAACGAATCAGGAGTAGTATGGTATTGCGTTTTCTATAAATATAGTTAATTCTGAAATTTTTTGCTGTATAAAAAATGTCATTAAAAAAATGATTCTAAACGCAAAATTAACGCAGCTTTTTATACATGCAAAGATAAAATTTTTATATAATTACAATGAAATTTTTTAAATTTTGTGTATAAATTACCTTACTGTAAAAGTTGCTCAGTATCTATGCCAATAACTTTAAGTGTTTAATATTTCATTACATAGAATTTGTTTACTTTATAATTGTAATAAGTTTTGGTGATAAAATGTTATATTTTTAATTTATAAATGTAAAATAAATTTTTTCCCCACCTCTTTACAATAAATTAGCGCATCTTTTCTGACATGCAGATATGAAATTTTTATATATAATTGCAATTAAATTTTCATGAAATGTTAAAAGAATGTAATTAACTAATTATAAATCCATTTATTTTAAAATCAGGGTATAAATTATCTTACTGTAACATATATATGTCAATAACTTTAAGTGTTAGAAATTGAATTTCTCAGATTTTATTTACCTCATAATTGTAATAATTTTTCGCAATAATTGTTATAATTTTACTTAATAAACGCAAAATAAATTGTCTTCAAACTTTAAAAATCAAATATTTAAAATGATTTTAATTTAATTCTTAGTAATCAGAAAATATAAAGAATTTTTTAATTGTTATGATATTTTGATATTACCACTCGCCATTAATGATAGACGGGTATTAGAAGATAGATGATAGACGTAAAAGTTTGTGAAAAGGAAATTAACCCCTTCTTTTTCGCTCCCGTGAAAATGACGGGGTGAGGTTTCGCCCTTTATTTCTCGCTCCCGTGATATTGACGGGCTGAAACGTTTAGTAGTAACGCGCCAATGGGAATAAAACTAATTCATTTCTTTTGCCCGGAAAACATTTTAGTTCCCATTTTCCACACCAGATGGCAGTACCAGGATATTTTTAAGGTAATTGTAGATAGTTTATTTTAAACTAGATGTCAGCATTAATCAAATAATTAATACAAGTACAAAAGCCAAAAAATAGGCACTTTTATGACCGTTTACTTGAAAAATAACCGATCGTTAAGGGGTTAAGACATCTATATACGGGCCATATATTATGTCCAATAATATACAGACATCAATATACTTTATCCTTTGGTATTGATATATTTCGCCATTGTATGTACTTATGACTCACTTAATAGTCTGATTTTATTGCTTTTAAAGTAAAATATTTTAAAAAATTTTCCAAATGGCGGATACTAATGGACAAAATTCATGGTTTTTAATCATAATCTTGGATTATTATGATTCATTGGTATTATTGGTTCAATTGAATTCTGGACATAAAATTTTTCAAAAAATTTTATGAAAATGTATGAAATTTATTGTCTTTACTTATAACTTATTCTATAACTGATTTTTAAGAATTTTAGAAGAGCATATATATAGAATTCATAGTTTTCACTTTTGTTTTTTTTTAAATGTCTGGTTTTATTAATTTATGCTGGTTTTATTGAAACCCTTTGACGGTTTATACTAACCCTTTGACGCAGCTGGGACACCGGTGCCCTTTTTATATACACATTTTTCTGATGCTTTAATTAAAAGCAAAAATATATGTTATTTTTTAATTAGAAAAAACAGTCTAATAGTTACTAAAAATATCTGTTACATTATTAGTATTATATTTGCAGTAAAATATGAAAACAAGAAAAAAGTAGTTTGAAAAAGTTTTCAAAATTCAACTTGACAAAAATTGTTTATGGAAATTAATGAAATTTCAAAAATGAATGACAGGTCCTCTCAGATCTAAATAACTGCAAAGAAATGCAAATATGAAAAATTATCGTTTCCCAGTCGGCCGTGTTTAGAATGTTTAATTTTTAGCGCTGAAAATGACACCACTGTTTCATGCTGTATTTCACCACCATAAATTATTAAAATGCCGTATATAATATTTTCATTTATTTTGACCTGAATTAATACATAATAATGAAAAAAAGTATGAAAAATTCTCCGTTGGAATGTTAATGGACCACATCCATTATTTTTATTCGGAAAAATGAAAAGGTTCGAAAAGGCAAATATAAACGGAAAGATATTTTATATATATATCTAAATTTAAATACTGAATGGAATAAATCTTCTCAAAAGAAAGAAGGAATTTGGCACACAATTCGCTTAAGCATGAAATATTGACTCTTTTGATTTATCACAAGAGATTTGAAACTGATTACAGAAGCTTTGGTTGTTAAAACAAAACTATCATGCATCGAAACAAAGTCGATGCTAACTTAGAACAACAGAACTCTATACACTTTGTTTGGGAAAACACAGGAAGCGCCCAATTCCATTAGGGGTACAATCCATCCTTACTCTGCAAAGCATTCCATTTTCAGTCTTTGATTCCAAAGTAACATTGTAGGTCACCTTAACTGAGTTACAGTGTTTGATGGATGTGATTTTAGCACTGGAACCCTCTGTAATAGAATTCCGAAAATTTTACGTCCTTTATTTTTTCGTGCTCTTCCACTTGCAGGGAAAAAGAAAGAAGAGAATTTAATGTATTTTCGAAACTTCTCTTTTAGAATAGGACTCTATTCTGCGCCTGATGAAATAGAGATCTATCTTTTTACGATATTCCACAAGCAATTTCAAAAAGGAAATACATTAAACTGCACGGTTCGTATTAGAACCTAAGTTCAACTACACTTTAGGGCAGTCCCGTTCACGAATGGCTAGTTTAAACTATGTCACCAAAGATTTTTTTACTTATTTTTAGTCTCTCTGAAACTTGAGTACGTATCAGTTGTATCCAAGCATTTACGATTATTTGGCGAGATAAAATATCTCGCCAAACGGAACAAATTTGATGGAAAGCGATAAAAACAATTTCCCTTTTCGCCTAACGAGTATGGAAGTAGGAAAAAAAACGTTTTGGCGAATGAGAGTTTAAAGAACGTTTTGGGAATTGATGAAATCAATAGATAAAATCAATAAATAAGTATGAGATATTTTAAATTATTTTGTTCACATTTTCGGAAAAATTTCCTCCTCAGATCTGGAATTGGATTATACATAGATAATATTTTTCATGAAGAATAAATGAAGGAAACAATAAACAAAAAAAACAAATTTTTTATGTTTTGCGATTCTCGTTTTTAAATATTATCTCCAATAATATTAATTTTCTCTCTTTCTTCCTCTCTCTCTCTCTTTACATATATACATATAAGTTAAAAATATAGAGAAAAGCAGGAAAATAATGTAGATTAAGGAAAAGAGACGCAAAAAATTATTAAAATAAAATATTTTTAAAAAAGTGTTTAAAAAAATGAAAAAAAATATATTAAAATGTCGGAAAATAAAAAAAATGAAAAGATATAATCTCTTTATCAGCTCGCACGATTATATCCGCAAAAAGGAGTGCTTCCCAATATTGTATCTATGTAGCCAAAGCAAAATATATCAGTACAATAGTGTGAGGAGCACTCAAAGGCATTGAAACAAAATAGAACACATTAAGTAAAAAGCATATCACGCAAAAAACAGAAAATAAAATGCAAAGAAAAACGAAACAAAGCACAAAACGAAATCTATGAAGCGAGTAGCGAAGTCAAATGAACACAATTGTACCGGTATCTTTCAAGAATGATTTAAAATATTTTCGTAATTGGATTGCCAGATTACAAAATAAGATAACAGACGCTTAAATTAAGTGAAAATCGTAGAGGGATTTTGTTTTATGGCGCGTTCTTACTGCAGTACTGAAGCGCGTTTGATTTGTCAGTTACCAATGATTGGCTTGAAAATGGATGTTCGTAAGGTAATAATATTATACTGGATAACTTAAAGAAGCTTATAATTAATAAGGTTGATATTTAATTATACAACTTTAATGATTTTAGAAAATTAACATTTATTGAAATAAGAGGGAAGAAACATGATTTGCTCGTTTTTCACAGATTTTTAGCCACGGATTTGCTCATTGTAATTTAACAAAGAAGATTTTAGTAAATTTATTAATAATAACATACAATTAACTCAATGATTTTACATAAAATTTAATTATTTTAGTTGGGTATCCATTGTTTTTTTCAAAAATCAAATTTTGAATAAGTTTGTCGATTTGTTTTTTGGATAAATAAACATTACTACAGATTCTTTTAATTCTATTCATCTGATTTAAAAATGGTATTTAAATAGATGTTTTTAGAAAAATTAAAATTCCAAGTAATTAGTTTATTTATATTAAAGTTAAAATAATTTCTTTTATCGTGCAAATCAACAAAGCAGATATTTTTTTCTCTTTTGATATCCAAATCCAAAAAATTTAAATTTATATTATCGTCATGTTTATGAAGCAAGATTAATTCCTTTTGGAATTTTTCTTTTTTGTCTCTATTTCAATATATATATATATATATATTTATNAAAAATATTTTATAATCACGAAAAATTTTATTTTTTTAAATTCATTTATTATTATTTTTTAATAAAAAGAAAACTACGCTTCAGTGAATGTTTCATGAAAAAGTTCAACAAAAGCTTGAAAAAGAAACTTTGTTGTGTACGTATAATCTCCTTCACTTTTTATTACCATTTAAATCGTTTAATCTTATAATAAGAAGTTGTTTTTGGAAAAGTAATTTAAAATGTTTCTGAATTGTCTCAATTCAGTTCATGTTTTTTTTTGTTTCGAATATTTACATTTCCTGGAAATTAGTTTTTATATAATAAGATATATATATATATATATATGTATATATATGTATATATAGCTTATAATGTCTTTATTTTTCATTTCATAAGTCTTATTAATTATGATTATAAAATTCAAATTAAAGGTATTGAAGGTAAATAGCCAATGGAAAAAATTGCTTTAAAGAACTAGAAAATATATACATCTCTCTTTTACGTATTAGCATAAAAATAGAATTCTGGGATGTCGAGTGGGTTGATTTTATCTACTATAAAAATCTAAAATTAAAAAAAAGTTTCATATTTTTCTTTCAAGAGTCCTTAAGAAATGTGATAAAGTCACTAGATGTTATGTAAATTATAATATTTTTTTTCAATACAATTTATTTTGTTAATTTTAAAACTCATTTTTCCGTTAGAAAAAGTAACGACGAAGCAATTAATAAAATATGATTGTTGATTGATTATATCTACACGAAAATAACCTTTTAAAAGAAGCAAAACTTCGATATTTTTAAAAGACTTCAGGCATAGTTTCTTAATTAATTCCACAACTTAATTTAGTTTTAATGCCATTTATATTTATTGAGTTGCAAAAGAAAGAATGCCGTTAGGATAATAACTTGCGTATCTTAAAAATGTTATGCAGCTCGAAAACACCGTTATTAATTTTATTCATTTTTGCCCTAGCTTCATACTTTTAATCTTGTTTTTATCAAAAACTTTTAGTCTTAATTACCAAAAAAAGTTTTTAAACATCTTAGGTTATATATTTTAACAGAATTTAATTTATTCCGTAATTAGGCTGTCATAGTTTAAATATTTACTATGCTTAAGCATAATCTTCATTATTAATGTTGACAATCTTTAGTTTCTAATTTAACTACTCGATACTATTTATGTGAGACGAGAGTTTTCGTACAAAATCATTTAATCCACGTTAGTATATTTTTGGGAAAAGATGAAGAAAATTATGAATATTATTTTATAGGCTTCAGTTATCGTTTATAGTTTATAAAAGATTACATGCGATTTTAGAAGTTTTTATTTTATTTGTTTAGCCTTAAGATAAAAGGGAAACTTAATCATTGATCAATTCATGGAGAAGGTATTTTGAAGAGTCAAGTATTGAACTATAATCACAGAAGTTTTATCTTGTTTTTTTGCCTTCCCTTACAAAGAATAATGTGTTTTTTGAAGTTATTTTGAAATTAACAGGCTCAAAAAAGGTTATGTTTTGCACTACAAATAACCTCATCAATAAACTTCAACCTCATTTTCACATCATCAACCTCATATACAGCTCGGCAATATTTTTAGTTGAAATCTGGTGAAATTATCCATATCTCAAATATACTTATTTGCTCGAAGTGAAGAAGAAAGAACATATATACCTCAAAAACAACCTCTCTAAGCTTATTGTCCTGAGGTAGATTTCTATCAACCTCACAACAAACTTAAGTGTGAATTAAACAATTTTATACACCAAATAAAACTAAAAATAAACTCTATAAACATTATATTTAATAAATTTATCTTAATTAAACGATGGGAAACATAGACAGGCCCCCGATTAAGTTCCAAGAAGCTGCTCTCGCACTGGCTGCATGGTAATGCCCCCCCTGACGATGCTGCCATCTATGTCAGTGCTTCCACTTTAATTTCTTTTTAATAGTTAGTATTTTTGGTGGTGCTTTTAATTTCGTGTTAATGATTTTGGTTTTCCTCTGCTGTGCTATTACTTTTAATACTCTTATGAGGTAATTGCTTTATTTAATCTTAAAATATTTTTTTCAGTATATATAAATATAAAAGAGTCCATATTTTTTCTATGGGTCTATTCTATTGATACGAAATTGAGTGTTGGAAGGTACCATAAAATATTAACAGCAAACATGCTTGATTAATGTTTTGAAAACAGTATCAACATTTCAGTTTTTTAATTTTTTCCCCCAAGTCCTTAAATGATAATCGAAGATATTACAAATCTTTATTGTTAGATTATTCTAAAATGCACATATCGAAGTATAAGTTTTAAGTAGAATCCATTTTTAAAATGGTAAGCATTTCACCAAACATTAAACTCTACAATATTCACAATCGCAAACGGAAAGTTCAATTACATATTCGAATGTCTAATCTATTCACATGAACCATATTCCTTAAATGTCAGCCAATATTTGCTCTAAGGAAAACACGTTTTGAATGGATATACCTGAGAAAGTCTTAAATTTCAAATACGCATATATAATTCGCAATATCGAAGGGGGCGACGTAACACCGGCATAATAAGTTCTCTTGTAGTAACTGTGGACTTCTACGTCACCCACGAATAATCTCCAAGTTTCAAGATAAAGACTGTACTGAGGTTCCTAATTAGAACGAACTGGGACCAACGATTCAAGATCAAAAGACACCCGTGGTGATTAGAGAGGCCAGCTCTTCAAGTGAACACTGTTTAATTAATCACGATACTTAGCTCAGAGAAGGAGCCAATGTTCATTTGAGTACAGCCTAATCAGATGAACATAGAGCATGTCCTGTAGATGCAAGCCTTATCGGTGATATGCTATGCAAATGAAGTTGCTTTGACGCGTATTTTGCACCCAAGGAAAATTTTGTTAGGCTTTTCAGACTGGACAATTCAGAAGGACAATGAAAGATAGAGTGGGGGGAGGTGATTTTCTGAAACAGCATTGGATCTTTCCCCTTTTGTGACAATATTTCCCTTGGCGTGATTAACTACTCTTGGCGGGAAGTGTCATTCTCTTGATGGTATTTAAAATGGGCTGCTGACATTAACTAAATTTATGAAATGCGCTAGAGATTTTAGTTTGCTGACTTTCTCTTCTTTTGATGAAATGTTTTATTTTCTTATTAGGTTAAACTTGAAAGAAAGCGAAAAACTAATTGTTTTTTTTTTGGATTACATTTTTAGGCATGTGTGATTTAATTTTTTTCTATTTAAATAAACAAAACCTTATTTTTTATATAATTAAAATGAAACAAAAATGTAACCAGGGAGCTATAATATTTAGTTATTAAACTCTGCTAAAGAATTGCCATGCTTAAGTAATGAAGGAATTTTAAATGTTAATTTTCTCAAACAAATGCGAAGATTTTTATATTTGTTTTCTAAAATTTTTTTCCTAGTGTACTCTTTTCGCAAAGGAAGACTGAAGGTATTGCATGAAAATTTGGAAATAGGGCGAAATAAAAAATACTTATAATCCATTAGTTAATTTTTAAATCAGTACTGGAATACACATAATTTAGCTACATCTAGATTTATTGAAGAGACATCCCCCCCCCAGAAAAAAAACTTACCGAAACTATGAAAATTTTGTTACAAATTATTAAACATGTCAACTATTACTCAAGGAAACTTTCAGGTAAGATGCATAGTATCTAAAAAATGGAAAAGGAAGTTTAAAAATTCATAAGAACAGATATTCTTAATTTAACGTTTTTACTTATATTTGAAGAGGAATCTTAAATGTTATAACAGCTTAACTGTTAAAACTTGAATCTTGCTAAACTACAGTACTGCTGCAACCATTTTATAGAGCATATTAATCCTTTTTTAACTAGTCTACTCGATAGTACTGTTCAATATGAGTAACTAACTGCTTCAGTTTAACACTTAAATGAGGTTGCAGCAAATTTACAAGATTATGCGTTTCAAGGTACCAATATTATGAATGAAGTTTGAACCACTTTTTTAGTGTATAAGTTACCGCTTTTTTAGTGTATAAGTATTTTTTATTCAAAGTTAAACTATTAACATACATTTAAAATTAAAAATTTTTTTAAGCATTGTAAAAATTTCAGAACACGGTAATTCTTTAAAGAGACTTATTACGCTTAGAGTTAACATGAAAAATGAAGCTATAATTTCAAACTGCAGTTGTTTTCATTTACAGCAAGTTTCAAGAGTCGACCATTTCTTCTGGGATTCTTTTTCTGTCTTACAATTTATTACAAAGTCTCGAAACTGCTACGACTTCTATCGAAAGTATTTCTCATTTTCAATGAATGAAAGAAATACTTAATACTGGATTGACCAAGAATCCATTAAAGTTCGGCACCGTGAACGGTTCAGTCAATCTTTCGAAGAGCATTTCGGGACTAGCGCTCCCTATACCCGCATCAATTACTTTGATCATCTTTTCGTCCGACAGTTACGTTTTACTAAATTGCCAAACGGTTTGCAGAAAAGAATCATCACCTACGACAGGGCTCCTAAATAAAATGCTCGTGATAGCTCCATATTGAAAATTTAGAAAGGTTTTACCAGCTTAAAGGAAAACAAAATGTCAATTGATGAGAACATGGCAACCCAACAGCATATTGAACCAAAAGAAATAAAATCTCTAGTTGCTAAAAACAATACTGTTTTGGTACTATTCTGAATGTCAAGCTTTGAAGGTTTCTAACACGTGATCCTTGAAAAGAAAGTGAAAGAATGTAATCGAAATGTTATCTGTCAGGCATGTCTAAAGAAATAAGTGTTACTGTAATTAACACACATACAAAAAGAAACTTTCCGCTTTGGTTGGTATCAGGAAAAGTTAATTTAGAAAACTTTGTTTTATGTTTTGGTAAAAATCTTTTAAAGGACTTTAGTAAGATATTTAAGAACTAGAATAAATGAAATCTTTTAACACTATTTAGTTTGAAATAGGATCAATAATTAAGCATTTAATTATAATTTAATTTTACAAAATTTAGGAGATTAAAAAGTTCTCTTGGGAGAGAAGAAGAAAGAATAAAGCGTAAATTAATATACTTAAAGATCATTAAGTTTAAATAAAATATTCTTTCCTTAAATCATTTTATTATATTTAGAAGGAGTTAATTAAAACATATTCCCTTAAGACTTAAATAATAATTAAAAGCAACTAAATTAATTTGAACTGCGTTACTAACTTTTTAATTATCAAGAATGGGTACATTTAACTAAATTACCAAACGGTTTGCTGAAAAGAATGACCTATGAAAAGGGACCTAAATAATATTCCCGAGATAGCTTCATATTGAAAATTTAGAGAGGTTTTACTAACCTTAAGGACAAAAAAAAAAGGCAATTTATGAAAAGCAGGCAACCTAGCAACATATTGAACCTAAATAAATAAAATCTCTAGTTGCTAAAAACAATACTGTTTTGGTACCATTCTGAATGTCAAACTTTGAAGGTTTCTAATACGTGATCTTTGATTAGAAAGTGAAAGAATGTAATCGAAATGTTATCTGTCAGGCATGGCTAAAGAAATAAGTGTTACTGTAATTAACACATATACAAAAAGAAACTTTCCGCTTTGGTAGGTAATAGGAAAAGTTAATTTAGAAAAGTTTATGTTATGTTTTGGTAAAACTCTTTTAAGGGACTTTAGTTCGATATTTAAGAACTAAACGAAATCTTTAGACATTATTTAGCTTGAAATGGGAGGGATCAATAATTAAGCATTTAATTACAATTTAATTTAACAAATTACGAGATAAAAATGTTCCCTTGGAAGCTGAAATAAGAATAAAGCGTATATTAATACACTTAAAGGTCATTATATATACATAAAATATTCTTTGTTTAAATCATTTTATTATATTTAGAAGGAGATAGCTAAAATATTTTATTCTCTTAAGATTTTAATTATCATTAAAAGCACTTTAAAACTGCGTCACCAACTTTGTAATTATTAAAAACAAGTTCAATAAACTTCTTAACAAATAATATGTATTAAGAATCACAAAAAAATAAATTAAGTATCTTATTTACCTCAGTTATAACTTATTAATAGTTATTAATTTTAAAATCCTTAAGAAAGGTAAGAAAAAAATGATCAAAATTTTAATCGTGTCTATTACTTTTAGTCTGGCAGTGCTGAAAATTTTATTTTTAATGAATTATAGTTGAAAAAAATGATTTTGAAATAATGATATATTTCTTGAAATTTAAAAAGCCTCATTTTTGAAATGATACCAATTTTATTTTATTTGTACCTTCTTTAAAATCAACAAACGTTAACGTGAATATAAATAAAAAAAAAGAAAAATTCTATGTATTTTTTTCTTAATTAGGAAAATATATTGGAGCAGTTTATTATTTTTTAAACTATTAAAACTTTGTTTACGAACTTGTAACAACTTGATTTTATAAATATCTTCTTCTAGAAAAAATTATAAAAAGTTAACGTAAATATATTTGCAAAATAAAAACATATTGTTACGAAAAGCATATTTTATTGGTGCTGGCTTAATTAATATTTTAATTACGTTCTTTTTGAAAAAAAAATCTTTCAAAATTTGAATCGGGGGAACTTTTCCTAATTTTTAAAACTGATGATGAAATGCATTTATAAATTTGCTTATAAAATGGAGTTAAATATTCATTTTTTGAAGAAAAAAAAATTTAAATTTTGAGCTCATCTCGATCAAGTTTTTTCTATTTTCTTCTTTGCTTTCAATTTTTGCAGTTTATTTTATGTTTATTCTGTAATTCTTTCTAGAGTTTTTTAATTAAAAATAGTTCAATTTTTAAATTTTTTTTTAAAACTAAAAAAAAAAATATATATATATTAGAAGAATAGTACGTTTTCAGTTTTTATTTTTAGTTTAAATAGATGAGAGCAGAATTATTTCCACACACAAACTATTTAAAAATAAAAAAAGAATATTTTTGGCACAAAGTTCATAAATATTCCGTATAAAATACAAACTCTGTAATTATATAACCTTTAAAAATGTTACTGCAAGGCTAATGTTTGTAATCAAATATTAATTAGAAATGTCAAATTACATAGGTGGATGGAAGACTGAACTCTAATTAACATTAATGTTTGTGATAAATTGACAATTGAAAGACATATTTTCTTTTTTATGTCATATTTTCTTTGCTGTATGAATTATTTTTAGACAAATATGATGAATAAAGTATATGTTAACCATTTAATGATAACTTTCGCGTCAGGTGAAAACGAATAAAGCCTGAAAGTTCTTATTTTCCCAAAAGGTGAAAATAGTTGCTTAGGATATTTGAGATAGGAAAAGTGAATAAAATGGTTTCGGATTTTTTTTTCCTTCTTAAAGCACTCTCTTTTGTTGAAGAAAACCAAGAGAAAAGTAACAATAATGAAAGCAAAAGCAATAAAAATATTCTGTCTAAAGCAAAAAAACGAAAAAAGAAATCGATAAGAAAGAGCGTACTTTGCTTTGTAAAAGTACATCAAAATAACAAAGTGAAAAGAAAATTTTTATGCCATAGAAAATACTTTAAAATAATTTTTTCTCTTAAATATCAGAGAAAATTTCGTTATGGCATTTTCTCGCTCATGTTAGTTTAATGAAAGAAATTCAATTTTCATAATCCTTTTATAAAACAGAGCCTACATTTAAGTTTAAAAATATTTTTGCCTTGACGAATATCATAAGCACAATAAACATATGTGACATACATTTTAAAGTGACTTACTGACTTGTACTTGACAAAATGTGGCTAAAACTTATTTAATGAACACTTTAAATTAATGTTACTAACATTAATGTGTCTAACGCTTAAACTTAACCCGACAAACAATCCTTGATTAACTATGTTAACTTACGTTAACATTTTAATCTAATTTGGCTGACATTTCAACCTGTAGGCTATCATTTTAAACTAGCGTGACTGACATTATGACTCAGAGTGACAAAATTTTAATCAATTATTTTAAATCAATAAATTTAATAATAAATTTAATTCAATAATACTTTTAATTGAATAATAATTTGAATTTATTAATAATTTTGAATTTAAACAAATGTGTCTGCATTATAAAAAATTCTGGATCAAATTACGGTAAAAGTGAAATCCATTTTTATTTGAACATGTTACGGAGCAAAAAATCTGATGTAAGAAATATTACTGTAAAAATGAATTTTGGGGTAAAATAGATTTTATAGATGATGAACGCAAAGTACCGGTACTTTATACCGTAATTTGATCCGGATTTTTTACAGAGTATTATTTTAACCTAACATGACTATCGTTTTAACTTATGTGACTTACACTAATCTACTGTGACTAGTATTTTAATCTATTGAGGATAAAATTCTAATCAATACTTTACCAACCAATATGTGCTGGATTCTGAATTATTTACTAAATCTCAGATTACTTCCGGAAAATTTTGCTTTCGTCAAACATTAGAGTTGATGTTTATAGCGGTGACATTTCTGCTGACATTTCTAAGTAATGAAGCAATGGCACCTGTCATTGACATGATACAACGATAATAACGATAAATAGCCACCATAGGATAGCCACATTAATAGATGTTTATGAATATTTGTCAATCTGTAACACAAGATTTGTCTTTGGAAGTGCAAGGTTCACGTACTCTTCACTACCATAGCAGAGGCTTATTACAAGTGGCGAATTTCTGGTAACTCCTCATTCTTGTAAAAATTGAAGTAAATGGAAATTTTAAATTAATTGGTTAAATAATATTATGGTTAAATAATAATATTGGTTAAGTAATAATTTAAATTAATATGGTTAGTCACATCATTAAAAGTCTCGGTATTCTGCGTACTTTAATTTTTGCGGGAATAAGAAGCTACTAGAAATGCGTTACTTTAAAATAGCCTCTATTTATGGAAGTTTGCACATGCCATGATATAACTTATATTGCAGTTTGATGAATGTTCGTAGAGGGCTATTAATGATGATAATAAATAAATAAACTATTCTTTTAATAAATAAACTATTTTTGTGCTTTAAAAATACAATTATTGTATACACACTCTGACATCTCTTATATACTTTAGATGGTATTATGTATGTAAGTTATAATATTTTATTCATTGCTAATCAATGTACATTTACGCATAGCAAATAAGTAATTTTAATTTATGGACGTCAGGGTTTTTCAATTCTTAGATTCCCTTATTTCACTCTATGGTAACAGCTTGGAAATAATTGCTTTCACATGCATGTCTTAGTTTTAACCAATAATTTGACTCTTCAAAATTGTTGTCTGAGTGGCAAAATTCAGTAATAATTTATTGCCAAATTTTATTTGGAAAAAGAATGGATATTTGCTACATTAAAAGTAAAAAATTATATATATTTAAAATAAAAACTCCTGCAAACTTTACAACGATACACATGAAACTTACTAAGTATACAAAACTGCGAAAGAGATCTGCATAAGCAAACTCCTAAAAATGATTTCATCATACATTAAAGCATAAGTCACACAACATTACTAGATTACTATTATTGAAGCACCAGAGAAAATTTCTGGAGGAGTTCTAGCTGACCCAATTTTAGTACTGCTAGGGTTTAGGTATTTAATTTTTGCTAAAAACTTTTTCAAAAGTTATTTTAAAAGCCGATGAAAATCTATTGAAATTATTAATATTGTATATACTTATTAAATAACAGTATGAGTCTGAACAAGACAGCAAAACTTTACTGGGTGATAGAACGTATGTACATGAGCAATATTCGTCTTAGAATGTATGATTGGACACAAGCAATAATGTAGTTTTCCACTGTCATATTTAAAGAATTAACATAAGGATTGGAAAAGATACTCCAGAAAACTTTTTTCTTCACGGGAATATGAATGATGTACAAAGAAAGTGATTAAAAGAAAAGATGTAATTGATGTACTAAGAATTGCTCAAAGAAGTTGCTCAAAAGATCTTTCATCAAAAAATCGCTTCACACCTGCTGTCTTAAAGTGATTCCTTCTACATCGAAATTACATCTTTATCTTTTGAGCTATTTCTTTGAACAATAATCATATTCCCGTGAATTAAAAGTTTTCTAATGTATTCTTTCGCATTCTTGATGTCCAGTTCTTTCGCTAATTCTTTAAATGTGATAGAGAAAAACTACATTTTAATTCCTCGCCGCTTGTGTTCCGATCATACATTCTATGACGAATATTGATCGTGTCGATGCTTTCTATCACCTAATAAAATTTTGCTTTCTTGTTGAAGCAGCTTGTGTATTTTGTCAACAGGATGAGAGAAAAAGAAAAAAATATTATGAAAGACAAGTTTGTTTGCTAATTTAGAATCAAGTTACTTTAAAACCATGTTATTAAATAAGAGAAAGTCATTTTTTTTCAGGAATAAACACATTTCTTCATTTCTTTACTGCAAAAAATATAATTTTCTTGCTTTGTTTTCTTGTCATTTTGATAAAATATTGTAAGCTATTAAATAAGCTATACGCATCTCATTAAAAAACTTTACCATTTTTCTTTATATTTAAAAGGAATAAGTAAACAAAACGTTTTATGAACAATAGAACAATGCACTAGCCTTCACCTTACAAGTAAGTTTGTAAAATGATGCTGCTTTCAAAATTATTTAAATGAGTAGAACAGAAATCGTTAATAATCCACAAAACACCTCTTAAAGCAACTTACACAAGAGAGTTTTATAATTGAATCGGTTAAAGTAAATTACTTTTTAAATTATGATCCAACCAAAGCATTGTATTTTTTAATAAAAGTACCAGAAATACGATAGAAATTAATTATTCATATGATCTTAAAACAATATTGCGTACTTAAAGCTTTTTACTTATTAAAAATATTCTTTTAATTTATGGTAATAAAATATTCAGATTTATTAAACCAAAGGAGAGAAAAACTTAGTACGAAAAGAAATTCCCCAAAGTACATTTAAAATTTATCTTAACGATAATTTAACATTTTCCACGTAAAATTCTCTGCAAGTTGTCAAGCAATATTTCTCTCATTTGTTATTTCTTTCTTATCATTATCGCCAAAGTTAAGAAAATCGCACCGACTGTGGTGATTTATCATTTTCTTTCTACTAGAGAAGTAAGGTCATTAAAAACTAGAAATAATTTATCTGAATATCCGTCTTTTTTTTCCAAATCTTCCCGTTTTTTACTCGTAAATATAATTTCTCGAGTAGAAATAAAATTTGTACTTTAGAAGAACAATCTCTAAAGAAACAAACTTTATTCTGAAAAGTTATACTTGAGAATGCGATTAATAGCAATTAAATTGCGCCTTAACTTTGGAAACTGTGAAAATTGTTTTCAAATGCATAATTGAATCCAAATAATTATGTAGAAAAAAAGCAACTCTATCTAAACTAAAGATATAAAAAATAATTTTAAAATATTGATGTAGAATTAATCACAAGTAAAAAAAGATCAAAAGTTACCCAGGTAACTTTTTAAAGAAGACTGCCCTGCCGTCATGACATAGAAAACAAGTCTACAATGCTCTTTAATTCGAGATAGTGCCTTTTTTAAAATAACTTTCTGCCGCAGTGTGTCCATTCAAGTGACATTTATTTTATCCGCTTGAAGTTTAAAACTTTTTGCTTCTAAATGTTCACCATTTTTCAGCAAACCACCATTGGTAAAAAAAAAAGAAAAAAAAAATTAAAAAATAAATACTAAAAAATAAATAAATAAAATAATATAAAGAAAGTTTAAGTATGTTTACTCATTTTGGATTCCTAATCTATGATTGCAGCTGTTATTGTGCTTTTTGTTAAAAATTATCAATCAAAACTTGAACAAAATTCCGGAAAGGGTTAAGTAGGCAGTATCATCAGAATAAGTTTTGAATTACCACCCAGCTTAAAATACTAGGTAAAAGGTGCGCAAATTGCTTTTTTTAAAGTATTATAAATTTTTTACTCATTTCAGGAAAAAAAAAATCTAAACAACTTAAATTGCACAGAAATATTCAAAACTTATGTTAGTTTTAATAACCAACAATAAATATTTTGTATTTCTAATATTTTTCAAGTTTACGAACAATTAAAGTCTACGAACTTTATCTCGAACGAACTACTACGAACTTTAACTCAAGTTTACGAACAATTAAAGCATCTAAATAAAATTTTAAATTTCTTGTGAAGTTGAAAAGTACAATTTAGATGCACACTAATTTTTGCCAGTGATTGTCTCGGTAAAATGAAATTTAATTTCAACTTAATTGTTTCTTATTTTGAAAATATTATCGTAAATAAATATATCCAAATCAAAAACATAGCATGTATTTAGAAATATTGCTGATTTTGATAATACTCAAGTTTGTGAAAGATCATTAAATTTTCAGTAAAGCCCATACGATATAAAACGACCATTATACAGCATGCCTTTTTTATAATATTTTATAGATTACATATAAAAAATATGATCAGTTTTTTATTATATTTTATTATATTAATAGAGCAATATTTCTGAAAATATATCATGTATTCAGAAATATTGCTGGTTTTAATAATATTCAAGGTTGTGAAATTTTTATTACATTTTCGGCAAGACCCATAAGTTACAAAACGAACAGTATACAGCACGCCTTTTTTATAATATTTAATAGATCACATATTATAAAGAATATATGATCAATTTTTTATAAATGATAGAATATTTCTGAAAATATATAAAGTATTCCGAAATATTATTCATTTTGATAATAGTGAAACTTGTGAAATTATTATTACATTTTCAGTAAAACCCATAAGTTAGAAAACGACCACTATACAGCGTGCCTTTACCTTACCAACAGCTTAAAATAAACACGCACTTTACGATAGGCATTAACAGAGCGGCTCTCTTGCCGTAATTAAAACCACGAGACGTTACATCATGAGATTTCGTCGTGCGATAGTAACGTTGATACCACAGCACGGACAAATGCACCCTGACTATTAAGCAGCCTGATCATGATCTCCAACTAGGAAACAGATTGCAATAGAGAGAGATCACAATAATACGATTAAGGCAGAACCCCGCTTTGCATTCTAGAATTGTTGGGTTGCCTGGAGACGCCCCTATTAACTCAACACTTTCAATACACCCACCCTTGTTCTCTGAATGAACTCCTCCAGGTTTTGAAATTCCGACCCAAACTCTCACTTTTAAAAGTATCTGAGGTAACGTTGTTAATGAAATCAAATTGAGCGCTGCGAGTCTTTTCCAACTGTTCTGATTCACGTTTGAGAGCTCTAATGAGTGTACATTGAAGTTGGCAGAACCACAGAGGAGAGAAAAGCGACAGAGTAGAAAGTCTCGCCACAGACTGCAGTTTTGAAACATTTAATGAAAATCCGCCGACTGGATTTAGTAAATTAAACCATCTATAAAGGAGCTAATGCGTTTTGTGAAAGGGCCATAAATACATGGGAAATGAGATACATTAAATTGCTATTATCATTCAAAGAAGCTTTTATCGATGAATTGTCTTGGCTTAATTATCGCTAATTCTAACGTCTTTATCAATTATCCAGTGGTGAGTGACATAAGCGAAGAGTAAATTAACATATAGATGCAACATTATGTTAATTTCGTTCATACGATTATAAATGGAGAAATATTTCCTATTGGTTAGGTTTATGCATTTAATAACATACGAAATGACAGTAAAATATTTGTTCTGTTTTATTTATTTAAATGCATATATAGCAGTTTATTTCCTTTCAAAATGGCAAGGAAAATAGTTTTATGGCGCAAATCATTAGATGTAACAAAACGCATGTAATGAATAGCCGACATTTTCAGAAATTTATTTTGAAATGCGACTATTCTTAAAATCTATTTACTTGAAAGAAGTGTAATTCGTATTCTAACAGATTACTTTAAGGGTCAGAAGATTTTCAGAAAGTTTCTCATTACCTCATTAAGATTACTTCAGAAAGTTTCTCAATGGAATCTTTCAGCGGATATTGGAAGAATAAAATAAATTAATGAAGTCACATTTAAAGTGATTTCAAAAACATCTCAATGTATTTTATTTCAACTAACATTTTTTTACGTATATCAAGTAGTAGATCAATTCCTTACACTTGCTAAGCAATTGAAATAAAAAAGCTGATAAGCACTTTTTTTAAACTTATTTTTTAATTATTAATTTAGAATAAAAGTATAATCGCTGAAAAAATTTTATGCACTTTTAATAGCATACTTTATCTATTTTCAAAATATATTATTTTGATTGTTGTCTGATATGTAATGAAGATCCTGCTCTTTTTAATATATATATATATTCAATGTA
>NC_092214.1:37468536-37558366 GCF_043381705.1 Parasteatoda tepidariorum | reverse complement strand
CTGTTCATAACGCTCAGCGAATCGATATAGATATATAGATATATATATATATATATATATATAAACTTTGTACTGAAACGTGATGGAAACAAACATAGTTAACAATCACTTTTAGCGTGACACAAATTCTCAAGCGAAAAAAAGAATATCAGCAATATTAACACATATCAAATGAACTAAAAGCAATAAAGACGCAATTAGGACTTCCTTTTTTTTTTCTAAGTGAGACAGAAAAATAACGACATATTGAACCATTTTCTACGTTTAGTAATGGTTTCGAAAACAAACCATTCAATCTCATTTTGTCTCAATGACAAATGATGGGACCATTCTTTATGGAGCCATACAAGGAAAGATACTGGTTTTGGTGTTGACCAGTAGAACGTTGTGATTAATTGATGAGTAATGTTTCCACGTAACCTGCAGACGAAACGGAATGACTCCCTAGGCAGTACATAATCCCAGATTCTTTTACTGAAGTGCAAACTATTTAGTTTCTCATAATTCTGTCCATGAATTAGAAATTTCCTTTCTATCCAATTGACCTCTAATTACAAAAGAATGTCCACATAGTATCGTTGGAGTTTCATGCTTTGCTTAAAAAAGCAACAAATATTTTTATCGAAATATTTAAAATATTCGGAGCATAAAGTGTATTATTTATGTATCCATTAATTAACCTCTAAATTTATACTATCAGTTACACGTAACACATTTAGGTGACAATTGATTTCCTATCTTTAACTCAGTATTCAAGTCCCACCAAAGACGGTAATGATTTTATTGCATATTATGATTTTAAAGATATTTTTAACTAGTGGTACTCGAAAGACGGTATTTGAATTGAATCCAAGAGAAAACATATTTAAAAAAAATTGAAGTTGAAACTACGTGTTTTAATATTTATAGTGGAAAATACTAGTTTTGGTGTTGATCACTAGAGCGTTGTGATTAATTGATGAGAAATGTTTTCAATTAACCTGTAGACAAAGCAGAATGACTCAAACGGCAGTTCATAATCCTAGATTCAACATGACTCGATTCTTTTACTGAAGTACAAACTATTTAGTTTCTCATATTTCTGCCCATGAATTCGAAATTATTTTTCCATCCGATTGTCAATAACTCTAATTAGTATAAAATGTTCACATAATAATTTTCAGCCTTCGTTTAAAAAACAAGTACGCTTTTAAAATATTTAAATATTATTAGCATTTAGTGAAATACATTTGCATCTATCAACGAACCTCTAAATTCATACTATTCACATTATATAGCACATTTGGGTGATAAGTATTTTCCCATCATAAACACCAAATGAGGTAATGGTATTAATGGTACCAATTACAAATATGTCAGTATCTTCCAGTGCCCAGCTTTAACCCCAAGAGCACTAAAGCTTCGTTTAATTACAGTTATTGGACTCACTGCAGGTGGTCCTCTATAGCCAGGACGTTTCGGAATCGGCAATCGTACTTGTTGTCCCCTTTCGGTGGAGTCTGGATTTTTTTTTCTTCTTTTTTTTCTAAATCCATGGACAAGAGAACAACAGCATGTATGACAGAGATTTTCAATCAGTGGTGTTTGAAAAGACGGCCCATGTGATATGCAACGAATTCAAGAGTGAATATGATTTTTTTTTAAAAATCACAGTTTGAACAATATGTTTGAATACTTACAGCCGGTTTTAAATAACTGTTTTACTGGTTTGACAATATAACATTGGGATTAATTGATGAGTAAAACTTCCACATAATCTGAAGTAGAATGACTCCCTAGGCAAAATTTGTATCCCTGATTCAACATGACTAGATTCTTTTACTGAAGTACAAACTATTTATTTTCTCATATTTCTGTCTATGAATTCGAAATTATCCTTCCATCTGATTGTCAATACCTTTAATTAGTATAGAATGTTCACATAATTTTTTGAAATTTCAGATTTTGTTAAAAAAACTGCTTATTGGTATTTTTAAAATGCTACGCTCATTTAGTGAGGTACTGTTATGTCCATCAATAAATCTTTAAACTTATATTATCAGTTCCACGTAACATATTTGGGTGATAATTGATTTTCTATCATTAACACAGTAGCATTGCCACCAAAGAGGGAGTGGTATTAATAGTATCTATTATATATCGGTGATTTTCAACTAGTGGTATTTGAAAACACGGTCCAATGGTATATGAAATAAATCTAAGAGTGTATAAGATTTTTTTAAAAAAATGCAGTTTTGCAGTGAAACAAAACGTTTCAAGCTTTCCATTTCTATGCAAGGTATTAAAGTCTCTATTGATTTTGCTGTATCGTTAATTGAATTGAAAATTGATTGCAGAAAAAAAAGCTTTTCGTGCTCTCATTTGCTACAGTACTGTTTAATATCAGACAAAGGAACATATTGGTCATAAAAATAAGAAAAAAAAATTGGTTACGGACAAGTTAGTTTTCATGTTAGTAAACATGCTCATTTATTTAGCCGAGTCATTACATTTATCGGAAATGTAGTTCCTCACTAAAAAGCATATTTAGCATTATTAATTACAACCACTTAATGACTCGGATACTACTTGCAGTTGATAACCTAATGTACCCGTACTTATGCTTTACGTCAAAGAAAAATGTAAATGTTCTGCACATTTTTTAAAACATTTAAGAAAATTAAATTTTTTACAAATTCAAAACTATTGGAAAAATATGTAGAAAAACAATTGGATTAATATTAAAAAAAATTTACAAATTCTTTTCAAATTCTAAGCATTTGCAGCGAGTTCCTTCCTATATAATACTTGTAATAGAAAAAATTCCCATATTTTGCAAAAGAAAAAGTGCTTCAAGTATGATTTTCAAAAGAACTTTAAAGAAATGGCTTATTTTTAAGGAGCCCAGACACGTGAATAAAGAAATCTAATTAGCGCATCAAGCACTTTCTCCTGTAAAAATCATGCAGGAATCCTGATTATTGCAAAATATCGCGTAGTAAAATAAGCGTTACATTTTTTTTAAAGAATAAGTAGTTCCTCTATTTCCATAGGCTCTGAGAACTTCAAATCAAATTTGTATCGGTCTTTGGTAAGGAAAATAATTGCGTCTGATAGGGAAAAGATACCAGACAGGGCATAGTTGCATACAGTTACAAATTGCATTCTGGAATCACGGAGACAAAAGAGAGGAATAAATTAATCCCTTTGGGCTTACATTTCGTCCAATTTTTTCAGATCTTTTTTAACAACAAACACACACGAAAAGGCTTTAGACGTAAAAAACCTTGACGGCAGAAAAAAAAAAATACAGAATAGTGAATTTGAGATTCTGTGACACTGGGACCAGATCGTTTGTAATGCGAGACCTACAGCGACTGTCGCGTCACCTGTATTGAAAGGTTGTTAGTTCCGTATTTTCTCACCCCCGCACATCCCATTTACTTTCCGTACTGTACAGCTTTGGTTACATCAACCAACGTCGCTTTTTTCTCGTTAAGCTAGGGAGATGGCAAAACGTGCCAAAGTTTTAGATTTTTCTCATGATTTTACTCTCTATAAAGTTACATTCTTATCTCGCTAACTGTGACAGAGAGGTGTGTGGGGAACAGATAAGAAAAGACCTTATAAACTCTTTTTTTTTTGCCTTCGTGGCTGCTTGGACTACTGTTTTTCTTCCGCTTTTTTTTCTTCCGATTTTCTAACATTTTTTTTTTTAGAATCTCCTCCCTTTTTATAATGTCCACGTTGGTCTTTGGCTCCACGAATTGCATTAAGGACGCCAACAAATTTATTTCGGAGGCTTCCGTAGCTAGTTTGTCGCTGGGGGAAATAGAATCTTCGTGCTTTCAAAAGAATTTTTTTTTCTTTAATTTCAAGAGTTTCGTTAATTATGCTGTGCTCCGAACCCACGAATTAGTGTTTATTTTTATCTTAGTTTTTTCTTTCTCTTTTTGCGAAAAAATAATCCAAATAAGATGAAACATTAGTAGAATATTAAATATGAGTGTGTTTCATTAAAAAGCAAAATTTAGAAGAGAAGTTTTAAGATTTATTTTTTGAAAATGCAACGAAATGAAATAATTAATTTCAACACAGCAATAACTATGACAATAATTCTAGAAATGATATTTAAATTCATTGACATGAAAATACAGAAGTACGGACACAAAATTCATTACTTTTTCTAAAGAATAAAGCTCTTAATCTTAAACTAATACAACTTTATCCAATAAGTTCAATTTTAGCAGTTTAATTTTTCTTAATTTTAGTATTGATTTTTTTTATTTACTCTGCATTCTGCATATTTAATGTTTCGTTATTATTACACCATTTACCGATCGCATCTTTTTTATTTTTACTTTTCACGCTAAAATAACAGTAACATAATTTAAATTCGAGAAATTTCTAATAGTTCTTGATATTCATATCAAATCTAGAAATAAATAAAAAATGCGTAAAATACAGAAGTCTGCCCTTTAAAATATAGTATTGATAATAAATATTATTAAATTCAATGATTTTATTTTTCAACTTGACTTAATAATTTAAAAACTAGAATGTTTTATTCAATGCAGTTAAAGAAATTAAAATAATTTGGATTTAAAATTTAAAAAAAAAATTCATAAATTGCAATTTTTATGAAGCTTTGTACCATACGTTGAAAGTAATGTTAGTCCCATTAAAGACAGAAAAAATATTGTTTTGAATCCCTAAGCTCTGAAAAACAATTAATCGACCATTGCTATTTATGGTATGGGGGTGGTGGTAAAGAAAGTTTGACATATTTTATTAATGACCACATATTCTCAATATTATTTAATTTTTAAATTTTTATTAATTTAGTTCAAATGTATAGAATATAATTTATACTAAACTATGCACAAACTAATAAATAAAATTTAGCCTTTATTTGCAAACAGATAAATTCGTGTTTTTTAATTTAAGATAATAAAACTATTCACAGCTTACAAAAACTTACCAGACTGGATGTTTTTATGTTAGCATCGCATGTACTCAGGAACAAATTGGTTTGAAAACATGGCGGTTACAAATATTTAAAATGAGTAATTGTATTAAATGTTCGAAATGATACTTCTTTCTGTTCTTAAAAACAATTCACATCATTATTTAAATTCTTTTGGGTAACGTATTAGGTTCAGTTAAAAAAACTCAGGAATGTTGCTTTATCGTACAAAAATATAAAATGATTGCAAAAAATTATTAAAGAACAGAAAAGTAACTTTGGAAAAGTAAGTAGATTAAGAAAAATAACCTTTGAGGTGCAGAGCAACAAATATTGAATAGAACAACATTTTTGTTGAACGTAAAATAAACCATATTATTTGAAATGTATCAAAATATATTTTCAATAAAATATCTCGAACTTATAATTGATTCTCAATTATAATACTCAAACCAATTAAATAAAAATATAATGTTATACTGTAAAAAAGTTTTTTAAATTAACAAAATATTTTCAAGAAGGCTTGCTAAGCGAATATGTTCCTAATATTCCTGAATATATAAAATTTTATATTTAAATTGCGTTGTAAAGATGACACTGTCTAAAATGTTGATACATGATTATCTTTATATATTTAGCAAACTTTCCCATAAATGAAAATTCTAAACTATTACTTAAACTGTTACAGTTTCAGTCTTTAGATCTTATGGCTAGTATACTGTTTTAAAGGAAACAATTTATATAGCTCTAAGAGCGGAGATGTTATCTTTGAAGATGTTAGTAATGTTAGGTACGTAAGGAGAATTGATATTACATTACATTTTTTTTTATATAAACAGTTCCTTTTTATCAACAGTTATATTTTTATATTAATATTTTTTTTTCGTTTTACGATATAAAAAGTTTGCCAGCAATTATTATTATTCATCAAGTACTTTATTGTTTAATAATACTTTTCAATATCAAATTTTGCCATTCATTATCTGATGCCACTTGTGAGAACTCAATGTCTTGCAGAGAAATTAAAAGGGTTGGTTTTAAAGTATCGTTTTCTAAGAAGACCAAAACGATGAATAAGTCAATAGAAAATGAAAAAAAAAGATGTTTTAAGAGATATTTTTAGCAGAAATTAAGAAAAAATCTTATTTCTGAATCTGAGGAGGTGTACTATAAAAATGTCACAGGGATTACCTTTCGATGAAGTCATTCTTTCTCGCCTAAAGTAAGTACTGGTTAGTTTATACCAAAATGCCTCGTTATGATTGTGTGTTTTCTTTAATTTTTGATTCTAGTTGATTTCTGAATTCACAATTACAAATTAAATGTTATTAAATCCAATGATTTTTTTTGCTCACTTTCACTTAGTAATCTAAAGGTTGGATAGCTGTTTTAGACAAAAAATCAGTCACGAAATTTTCATTTAAAATTTAGATTTTTTTTAAATTTGAAATTTTGTTGGATAAATAACATTAAAAAATATGTATTTATCTAAAATTCTGTATGAATATAGTTTAATAAAATGATACAAAAAATTAATTTGACATGCATCCCACTAACCTGAGAGAAATGAATCCATAAAACATAAAATATTAGACGCCACTCTTATTTGTAAAAGTAAAGAGCCAATCATGAAAAAGAAAAATTTATAGAGAAAACCTAAAAATTCATGTTTTCACCCAGTAAAAAATTTGCGTTTCTAACTCGCTTAATAATTTAAAACTTTTACCTTCTATTACAATACATTACTTGTTATACTAAAGCATTTTGTTTATATGGTAATCCTTAGGCATCAATTTTGCAAACAGTAAAAGAAAAAGAAAAGGAAAGGGAAGCCAATTTTTGTGAGTAGATTGCATAATTGAGTAAGTGATTAGAAAAATAATATTGCCCATTTTTAATCATAAATTTTTGTTTCCATGAAAATATAATGAATTAAATCTATACACGATTTGACTTGTCTTTTTGTATTTATGAGTCCTCGTAAAAGTCATGGAATAATTTATTACCAACATAAAAATCATATCGTGCCCAACGTTTTTAACTAAATTGGTAAATGAGGAATTATAAACCACTGTTGTACGTGCGTTTTTAATTTTAAGTGTATTTCTCTGGAAACTGAAACAGACAGAACATAAAAGTATAAATATATAAAAAAGCAATAAAATTTATGTTAAGCTTGAGGAAGGAAGTATTTTATTACCATTTGATGTATCAAATTTCCCATGCTAAGTTGAGATTCTTGGAAAGTATTGAATGCAAAGCATGTGCAGGATTACTTCGGTAGTTTCCTTTTAACCCTTCTCCAACGACATTCTTTGAAATCTTTTAAACCTCGCGTGGTTTTCAGATTTCGTGCATGAAGAAATAACTCAAACTTTCTTTAAATTCACATCAGAAAGAAAAAAAAGGAGTAAGAGTTAAATAAATAAAACAGCCTGCCGAGACTTCTAAATTTATAGTTTGAACAGCTTTAGCTTCTAAACTGTCACATTTCATTTGATAGATGCGTTTATACCGTACTTTCTTTTCGACTGTTTTCATCATTTTCGCTTCAGCGTTCATCGTCGCAAGTCATGTTGCAACAATTCGTCGTAATGTCTATAGTCCGTTATTTTTTATACGGTTTGTCATCGAGTCCACAAGTTTTTGATTCAAACTGAAAATACGGTTTTAAAAGTGATCAAAAAGGGAGTTTGAAATAATTTATTAGGTTGTTTTTGACAGGCATTGAAGAAAATACATTGCGATTCTGAATGCGGCATTAGAAAGCGATTGATCTAAACTCCAATGTTTAGATTAAAAAATTTAAATAAGTAACTGGTATATATTCAAATTTTATTTCCGATGCAATCCTTTTATTATTAAAAAAGGCTTTTACCTCCTTCGATATTTGAAAAGAAAATATTAAATAATGAATATTATTCAGAAGGCGTGTATAAAAGATCACATAATCAAAATTTTACTTCGAAGTTAAATTTCCTCATTATGTATTCAAGAAATGTTATAAAAGAATTCTTAAAAGCCGCAAAAGGTATTCAATTTTATTTTTATCTTAAAGTGAAAAAAATACTTATTTGCATTCCTCCTTAAAAGAAAAAAATATCGCCGTTTTCAATGCAGATCAGTTCTTTGTATAAAACTGCATTTGTAATTTATTTTCACCCAGTAAATTTGTTACACCTGTCGAAAGAAATAAAGATATTAGATAAAATACTTAAAAAAAATGTCTAAAATGTGAGGAAGAGGGTTTGTCACACACAAGATAAAAGTCCCCTTTTCTTCGCGGTCGCGGTTTACAACGTGGCTCGAATAAATAGAAAACTTCGTAAAATATTGAACATGGAGAAGTAGCTTTTCTGGCTAACTAATTCATTTGCATCTGCCAACCTCTATGAAATATTCATTCGTAAAGTTTACTGTTTGTGAAGTTTCACGCGTTTGAATAATTGAAAAGAAGATTTTTTTTTTTAAATTTTAACAAAAAAGTATGAGTAACGATTCCCTGTTAAAATCCCTTTCGTCCCTGCTTATTTTTATTCTATTTCTATTGTGAAAGTATTTAAGTATTCTGCGGTTATTCTGCAATCGCGTTGCACTTCGAAATTTCCACTTGATTTAATTACAAATTATTTTGAAGGAGACTGTATTTATCATAATATATACTACAGAGCATCATTCTAAATTGATAATTTTTTTTGTTTGAATTCGATGGTGATTTGAATACCAATTTGAAATACTTGATACCGCCAAATCTTTTTTGAGATAAACTCCTTACTAAAAATTTGAACTTGAATTATTAATTAAAAACAACCCTTTTTTGTTTTACAGAACTGTTAGCATATAAATATTTCATTAAGGTTCTATTATAAATAATACCATGGAATCATACATTAATCATAACATAGTCCCTGGAACATCATGTCCAAATAGTAGATTTTGTTTCGTTTGATCCCCAGTTTGGTAAGAGTTACAAAAAAGGGAGTTTTTTGTTTGGTTTTTTGCTTGAATTCGATGGTGATTTGAATACCAATTTGAAATACTTGATACCGCCAAATCTTTTTTGATATAAACTCCATACTGAAAATTTGAACTTGAATTATTAATTAAAAACAACCCTTTTTTGTTTTATAGAACTGTTAGCATTTCAATATTTCAATAAGGTTCTGCTATAAATAATACCAAGGAATCATACATTAATCATAACATAGTCCCTGGAACATCACGTCCAAATAGCAGGTTTTGTTTTGCTTGAGCCCAAGTTTGGTAAGAGTTACAAAAAAGGGAGAATCTTCCAATAATATCGGCGATGCTTTTATGGAAACTGCAAACTGTAGATGACGTTGAGACACGAGGGGGAAATTATTGAAGAGGGATTTCACCCATTTAATGTTGCGATCACGGAAAAGATTGAAGAAGGGGAAAATTTCGTGTTTTACTGCGCATAAAACAATTTGCTTATTACTTGGTAGACGCAGAAACAATTTGAGCAGCCGAGTTTTTGTTAACGGTGCACTTATCCATTAAGCTTAATTGAAACGTTGTAATAAAGAAGTGGGTTTGATAAATCAATAAAAGTTTGGGAGATTCATCAATACATGATTTTTAATAATGAGAATTAATGGAGCATGCAATATGTTTTAATTTAAAGTGGTACTAGGTAGGGTAATAGATGAGAATAGATTGAATCACGGATGTATTTTTTAATGTATGCTTTAAAATATATTATTTTCGTACTCGAGGTAAAATAAGAGCACTTCCCTCATTAGACATTACATAAGTGCTCAGTTGCAAAAACATGATTCTAATTTCATTCTAATTTAAACACACCAGCCTAACTATTATTTTTTTAACATTGATATCGTTACAATCAGAATATTATGTATATGTACTCACTCATATATGTAGTGTAAACCATTGAATATTTTATAATTTTATTTTATAATTTTGAAACCATCATTGAACAGCCTACCCAATTTTATGGCTTTACGATTACTAATGTTTAACTTCGTAGCCTTATAATTTTGAACCCAATCCAGAAGACAAGGGAACTCCTGGATCAAGTTTTGGGAGTAACTTTGCTTTCTTGGAGAACTTTTTTTGATGGAACTAACCCGCATTTGCGTTACATGGAGAGGAAGACCACGAGAACTACCCACGGTTAACCTGATGGCAAGGGGACTCTAACCCATGATCTGTCTACCACTGAGGATATTTCATGTCAGCACTGTGGTCGATGCAAGCCGGATGCGTAATTCGTATCGACTGGGATTCAAACCCGGTTCGCCGCAATGGAAGGAGAACGCCCTATCTCCTGAGCCATCGCGGCTCAAAAATTAAGAAATACTTGAATTTCTGGATTTTCAAAGTAATAAAGAAATAATGTGAGGCTCTTCGCAACCAGAGAACAAAGTGGCAAGGTAAAATTGTTTTAAGGGACAGAAAAAAATAAAGCACGAAACGAATATTAAAATTTTTAATGCATTTTGATATTGACATAACAATTTGTTTGGTGGGAATATTTGAGACGCTAAGGTCCTGGATTGAGAAAGAGAATGTCACAAGTTTGTGCTTCGAGTTTACTGAAAAACTTATTGCTTGCAAATAAATCGTATATAAATAGTTAATTGAAATAACTTAACATGACCTGGTTTCCCAAGCAAAAGCCTACATTCAGCTTAGGATGAATATGGTTGCTAAAATATTTTACAAAATGTAAGTATAACGTTCAATCGAATTCTTTATACGATGCTTCTATTAAAATTCAAGCAAAATGTCATTTTTTTGTACTTACTCTATTTATTTTATCCATAAAATGGCTTCACGGAGCTATTTTTGTCCTTAGTTGTGAAAAACTGAACTATTATTTTCTTTTCAATGGGTCCAAATAATTTCTATAGCAAATTTGGTTGAGTTTGGTTCTGTAGATTTCTTGTTTGAGATTTTAAACACATTTATTTTAACGAAGGCCGCCCGGTGTATAGTAATTTCATCTTTTGTTTAATAACCATGAGCATAACTACAGTTTTTTAAAAATATTTCATGTATATGCATTCTAATAATATATTAAGCGAGTATAATTATGCTCCCAAAAAATTCAAAGCTGCCTCTGCTTTTTAAAAAGCATTTTTGATCTTATAATTAGTATTCAGCCAAACGATTTCGAAGCATTCGATAACAATTAAATATTATGCAACCGATGAGAATATTCTAATATTATTTGAAAGACACACCTACAAAGATCAAATATCAAACGTAGCATTTAAAATAGACTCTTTGTTATGAAGAAACAATCATTTTAGAATGATGTTGAGTCTAGGAATAAAGCATTCTTCGTATTCTGATGGGTAATGACAAAAGGAATAACCATCATTCAGTTCTAGACGTAATAGGATTGAAGAGAATAGTTCTAATACAAACATCCCCTCGCTCCTTCATTTTGTTGGAACTCTCAGATAGGATTCAGTCAATTGCTGTGAGTCACTATATGTAGACAATTACACGTGATTCTGTCATCGAATTATTTTGTCAGAGGCTTTGAAGAATCGTAGCGTTGCAGCGCATGGGTTAAAAGTGGAATTATTAGATGATTTTTATTATTCTTGTAAAGGAAACAATAATGGATGTATAGAAATGGGCTGCTGCTTCATTGCATTAATGGTGCAATTTAACTTGATGAATTGGTACTGTGTAGTGCTCGAAATTGTTTCCTTTACGGAAAAGCTAGGAATGTTCGACACATATATTGTAGAAACGTTTGAGTTAGAATGTTTTGATCTACAGACATTGAATCGCTTTCCTTAAGCTATTGAAGTGATAATTACTATTTATTTTCTATTAAGTAAAAAAGTTCATTCACCGAAGAAAACAAAAAAATGAGATTAAATTCCCGCTTATGAGAAAGAAACTAAATATTATTAATGATTCTCTGTTAATTGATTTCCAGTTACTAAATGCATTTATATATAAATTTTTCTTTTAATAAATGATTTTAGGTTTATATCCTAAGTATAAAAAGCAATTAAGAACAATTAAAAAATTGGAGTGCATGCAAATATTTCAGATTTTCAAAATTACATCCGATGGAACGCAGTTTATGTAGCTGTAATTTTATTTCAAGCAGAAATATTAAAAAAATGAAAACACAAAAAATACCCACTATATAAGAATTAAGTGTAATTTTCTAAAAAAAGAGAAAAATGAAAATTAGGATTTCTTTCCACTTAATTGAAAAGCTATGCATCAACCACAAAATAAGTAATGCAGCACGGGTTTTATAACTTACAGAATTCCATTTAGTAAACATGTTAGTAAATTTTGAAACCTACTCATTTTTAAACAAAAAATTAAGTAAAAAAGAAAAAAAAACATGTTTTAAACAAAACTAAATGTTTTTATTTAATATTTAATTTAATATTTGCGACCAAGAAAAGATGTTTCGATAAAAAATATTTACTATTAAGAATAAAAGAAATTTAAATTTAACACATCAAAAGCCATATTCTCCCATGCATTAACTATCAAAGTTATTTTGGAGAAAACATAAAAGATAGAAAAAGTTTTTACAAATTTTGAAAGAAGGCAAATATTTAATAAGTTAACACTTATAAAATACAAACCTTTTCCAGATATTCAAAACTAGCAAAAACATTTCTTTTCGTATCGTTAATTTCAAATTCATTTTTCTAATCATTGATGCACATTTTCTTCTTCAAGCAAAAGTGGAACTTAATTAACTTTTTATTGCTCTTATTGAAATGTAATCTTTTCATTTCCCCTCAAAAAATAAAAACTTATATACATCCATACATAAAATGCAGTTAGGAGAATTAATTTCAGCCTTATCCCAATGACTTATTAAAGATGGCAGCAATATCCACATTATTTCTCTACAAGAGTAAGTTCGAAAATCAAACAGAAATATCTGTAGAATATTACATTCCAAAATAGTAACGAAATATTTTCATTTTGGCGATAACGAATTACAGTGGAATGGGAAAAAAAATATGCACTTGCTTTATGAGTGAATGGTTGGCAAATAAAATTTTGTTTATCAAAGAAATAAATTTTTTCCCCAGTTCCATTTTGCTTTGGGGTAAACGTGGTATTTAATAAGGAATGAGAAATGAAACTTTCATTGAGTAATAAATTTCATTTAGATTAATGAAAAGAAGGATAATATAACTTTTCCGAGAAGAAATAAAAATACTAGAAATATGTCAACTTAATGTTGTATTATTTATTTGGCAATGTAATGTATTTATCATTTAGATTAAACATGGGTTTGTGTACATAATGATAAAAAATTAGCTAAATGAAGTTTAATTGAATTATTGATTTCAAAAACTTAAGGAGTCATACGAAATAATTATTTGGATATTATTTACTAGAAATAAATTATAATTTAAAAATAAACATTAAAACTTGAAGTTAGATGATTTTATAAAATTTTTGTTTATAGTAAATTTAAGCTTAAATCTTAAAGTTTTTAACAAATTTAATTTCAAAAATTTTAGATGTTGCATATTTGGAATCAATATTACACTATTAGTCACATGCAACCTTTTTTGTAAGATAAAATACTTACAAAAATGTAAAATTTATAAATTTAATGCAGTTCTTAAATAAAAGTTGTTCGTTATAATTATTTAGCAAGAGTTTAACTAACTTAACTTTAAAATAAGTTTAACGTCAATAATGAATATATATAGAATTTCTGGATTTTCANAATATATATATATATAACAATGTTTTATACGTAGCTAAATAGTATATTGTTGTCAGTTCTTAGATTTTTGATAAGTATTTTTGTTTTTATGCAATTAACGTTAAAAGTATTTTTTAGAGTCATCCGAACTAGATTTCCTCAGTTTAAACTGTAATAAAGTTAAATTTTAAGGAATCAAAAATCTGAAAAACTCGCAGTTCTCAGATTATATAGTCGCTTTCCCAAAACCGAAAATCTCACCATTTTATTGCTTTAAAGTTTTGAGGAAAAATTCAAAGAAGTTCTAAAAATTATCAATTACAATTTTTCCTAATTTAATATAGCGACTTCTTTATTTTCTACTATTTTTGAAAGGTATTGTACTGTCTAATAATACTATATCATCAATAGTTTGCAAAGTACCGAAAAAAAATTATTAAAAAAAATTAACCAAAAGTCCAAGATAACGAGAGTAGAGGCCTCATGAGCTCAAAATCCTGTCCAAAGCTAGTGATCCTCATATGAAGTGGATATCATCTCATGTGAACCTAACATATAATGATATTGCAGATAAACTTATCCTCAGGCATGCCACAGATAAATGAGGATCATAATGACTTATCTCGAATTATACTCAAACAGAAAGTCCTCTATTGGTATTTCTTGGATGCAGTCACTAACACATGGTATTGTAGTGAAGGTCTGAGTACTACTATAAAATTTGAAGGGAACAAAAAAGACCAAACTGCTTTGGAACTTTTAACTTCCGGCCACTTAAGGACCCTTCAGTTTGTGAGAAGTCACTCCAGACTAACCACTCAGTTATGTAGTTTAAACGCAAGATGATTTATTTAAACAATAATTCATCATGCTGGAGATGAAGAAAAACAATCTCATGGATTTAATCTGATCCAGATTAGAAGGATATGAAATGTTCTTTATTAATATTAAATAAGAATACTTATTATTTCTCATTATTTAATTTATTAATTATAAAAAGATTGTAATGTATACAAAGGTTTATATAATTTATGTAATTGTAAGAAACAAGTTCAAAAGTTTGAATTAAATCGCTGTAAAAGTTTTTAAATAATAAAATTTAAATAAATGATATTTTTAAATTTTTTAAAACTATCTCTAGTTAAAAAAAATAAATTAGAAAGTGCGATTTTGTTTTTAATGTCTGATTTTGTAACGTTTATATTATATGAGCAAATTATTTAGTATATTTAAGGGGTTTGACTTTACGTACTTAACGTAAAACAATTTCGTATTTTAATGTACACAAATATTTATATAATTTATGTAAATGTAAGAAGCATGTTCAAAAGTTTGAATGAAATTGCTATAATAATTTTTAAGTAATAGAATTTAAATAAATCGTACTTTTAAATTTTTATTTTTAAAGCTATCCGTAGTTAAAAAGAAATAATTTAGAAAGTGCGATTTTGTTACTAATGTCTGATTTTGTAACGTTATATGTAAATTGTATGTAAATTATTTAATATATTTAATGGGTTAACTCTGCGTACCATTAAGATTGCATCTCTGTACGCAAAGACCTGATAATTGGTTCAAACATCATTAAGGGTGTTGTTTATTTTATAATTGCACGCTTTACATAATATACACGCTACAAAATAAAGCAAACAATATAGTTTAGTAAATAAAGACAACATGATGAAAATAAGGAAAATAAAAACAGATCATAGTTAAATATATTTCCAATTTTCATGGCAAACAAAATTATGTTACTATTGCAATCATCAAGCAAGTTTAAAGTTTAGTCTACAAAAAAGAAAAGAATATTAAGAATTTTTTATTTTTCTAAAAGTGTTACCGCTTAATTTAAAGATTATTCCCTTAAGGTGCAAAATTTGTTTCCAGTAAATTAGATCCAAATTAAAATTATGCAAATTTTATCTGACGTAAAAATTACTTCGACTAAACTAATAAAGTGCAGAATTATTATGCATTTTAAAGTTTACAAGATATACAATTTTAAATATATGTGTTATAACTTTTTGTCAACTCTCAATAAAGATTATGATTTGTAATACAGGTAAAGCTCTTTTTGGAAACGAGTAAATCCTATTTAAATAAAATTCAAATTCAGGAAGCATTTTATTATTAGACAAATGCTATTTTTTTTAAATAAAATTAAATGGAAAATACTTTTTCATTAAATGGAAAATACTATTATACACTATATCACCAAATCTGGGGAAATTCTTCATAAATGGTATACAAAAATATGCGATAAATATAAATGTATATGAAAGATATTTTTATAAATAATTAGTAAAAAACAACGTTTTAAAGCAGATGTCTTCAAAGAGGAATTAAAGGTTTATTATTAAAGATGATATTTTTTAAGTCTATTAATATTGTAAGAAATATTTGTATCTTATATTTATATACAATTTGCATCCAGTTTCACTTGACTTCAGATAACACAAAAATACAACACAAAATTAAATCGGTTATAATTTACGCCCAAGACGGAAAATTCATATATGCCAGAAATAATTCATGAAATATTCGTCACTCGTGCAAAATAATATTAAAAGTTCGACAAAATGGAATATGTAAGGAAATTCCATATCAGAAAATTTATTTATAAGTGTTAAGAAAAGTATTTTTATGCATTCACATGTCGTAGAAAAATATTTAGGATATGGATAGATATTTTATACATTTACAATTTGTTGTGTCTAAAATATTAAATATTTGCATGCATCATGGGGTAGGGCAAATCGGAAAGATTTACCTCAACTTATCTTCATTCTAAAATATTCAATATTTACGTTTATAAAATGTAATTATGCGTAAGAGGGAATAATAAAACATTCCACAAGTGTACATTATCAATTTTTAGTAACATAATGAAATTGATACTATTATCAAGTCACTGAATGTTATTTGACTTAAGAAGCATCCGGAACGTTTTTGACAAAATTTAAAAACTATTCTTTAAGCCATTAGGTCTCTTTGAATTTGGAATATAAGGAACTTTAAAACTCAATAAATTGATTAAAACTAATCGTGGTTACTGATCTTTATGTTTCTGAAAACTTTCTAGTATATTTAATTTATGTATTTATTTCTTATTTACAGATATGTTGATAGTACAGCTCAGTGAAAGTATTAATGTAACACACCAGATTAAAAGATTAAATAATCATATTTTAAAGTAATACATAATTTCAGCATATTTTTCTTACTTACTGTACACTAAAATATTTCCATCGCATTTCTGTCACAATAATTTTCACTACTCAGATTTGGCAAAAGATGTTCACATTAAAAACAGATGTTTCCCGATGAAAGAAACTTTCATCAAATAAAAAAGAAAAAAAAAAGTTACAAATGACGATTTCTTTTTCAGTTAAAAATAACAGCTTCATCGTTTTGCGGCATTAAAAAAAAACTCAGCGTATGGGGTTCTTATCTTTCATTAGCCATCATTGGGGAAACAAAACATTTATTTAATGTTTTAAATTAACTTATCTTTCAACTGAATGATGATTTAGCTGCAGATTTTCGATTAGAATTAACTGCTTGAAGAACTCCCAGAGAAAGATTAAAAAACAAATAGAATGGGAGACTTTTTTATCATCAACTTTGACATACCGCAAAGGATTTTGTTCATGAGGTTTGGCGTCTATCTTAAAATTTGGAAGGTGCAACATGTGAATTTAGAGAACACCCACTTAACACATACTATTGCAGTTGGTATCGTTGGCAACTGGCATTGATGGACGCATCTTAGGGTTCTGTATTCACATAATTGTATCCAATTAGCTGCTTGAATTTGGCATCCAACCAAAACTTCATCTGTCTCCAATTACGTCTTGAACCAAGGATATGATGACAGTAAATTTAGACGGAATGGGCTTGTTGGGATATACGAAGAGTGTGGGGTGTCTTAGAGGAAAAGGAGAGGTAGAGATATTGAAGGATTACCCAGGTAGCTTTGAAAGATTAATGAGAAAACGAGTTTCTATTTGCGGCAGTTTTATAGAAAATATGCTCAGAATGAGTTTTATTCTTGGAAGAGTCAAAAATTATTCATGCTTAAACTTCTTTAGATATTACTTAGATGCTCGGATGAAATCAGTGAAGAAAGCCGATTATTGCTTTTACACAATTTCTATGACTCATTTTCTCAAATGACTTGTATATGTTTAAATAAATATTTTTCTTATTCAAAATTGTATACTTATCAGTTGAAATTGTATTCTTATTTAAAATTGTATACTTATTAATTGAAACTGTATACTTATCATTTAAAGTTTTATACTTATCATTTAAAAAATCGTATACTTATTTAAAAAATTGTATACTTATTATTTAAAATTGTATCCTTATTATTTTTATTATTTAATATTTAAACTGTTGAGAACGATAATTTAAATAATTACTATTAGGTTATTATTTAAATATGCATTCCTATAATTAAAGAAAAAAGTCCCGCAGTGGACTGGTCGGTAAGGCACGGTTCCCAGCAGATCAACGAAGTCAAGCATCACTGGCTGCGGTCAGTGTGCGGGTGGGTGACCACTTTGATCAGCCTGCTTAGGGACCGAGGGTGTGCGGTATTGGTCCTCGTTAAACTGTTCTACCATAAAGTGCTCGACTTCGCGTGCAGGTCGTCGGGCTACCGAAGCGGGGGTGCCATCCCCTCCGCAGAGGATCAAAATTGTGATGGCATGTCTTCGGATCATCCTAAGGGATGTTTCCCAGACTGTCGCCAATAGCCCACTGTGCAGCTCTAGTGCGGCGTAAATGAACAACAACAGCAACTTATAATTAAAAATTTATATATTTTGATTATTTATGTAAGAAAATATTTCAATGTGCATACGTAATACTTAAACTTATATTCTAATGATGAAAGTTTTTGAGTATGGTAGTTTGAATTCTTTTTGTGTTCTATGGTATAATTTAGATAATCTTATTTATTCTTTGAAAACATATTCGTATATGCGAAATGCATCTTTACGTAATTCTAATATTGTTTAGTTAGTAAAATATTATGCATTCGTGTAACTTAAGTTCGCTATCTTTTCTTAAAATATTATTTTTACACTGAAATGTGTATATTTAAAGATTCCTCTTAATTGAATGAATAGGTATTCTTAAGATTAAATTGTATGTATCACCATCAGTATGACCATTTAAAATGTTGCGATTTAAAGTGTTGTTGTTAAAATTGCTGTAGATGAGAAGTTCTATGTTATAATTTTAAATATTTCTGAGTTTTTTGACCACTTTTTCTGTTTTATTAATTAAAAAGAAGCTTGCTCAAAAATTCATTCGTTTAACGGAAATCAAATGCGTAACTTAATAAAATTTTTGAACTTGAAAAATTAAACAATCAAGACTAATTAGTAATAATTTATTTCCAATTTAATTTTTTGAAAAAAATATTGAAAAGTTATATCCTAAGAAGGTTAGATATAACTTTTAAAAACGATCTTAAAAAAACCCAAGGAAGGCTTAAAAACAACTCTCTTATAATTGTCACATTATGTTATCGTATTCAAAAATAAAAGTATAACTTGTATAGCATAAGTATATGTTCTATTTATTTCTTTTTTCAGTGTTCAAAATTAACACGCTAATCCTGAATCTTTTATATATTATTAATTCAGTAGCTCATGAAAATGAAGGAGCTGTTTACCTTTTAATGGGAAATTTTCCCGAGAAAAAAACCTTCATTACGATAAATGAGATTGTTTTAATGACTTAAATATCATTAAGCAAATTCCATAATGACTACCTCAAATATCTACGCCTTAGAAAGAAAGAAAAATAAGACTAATTCCAATTACTTTCTCAAATGGAAACACAAAAGAGATCTTAATGGAGTTGTATTTCTTCATATACATTCTCCGAAGAAAGATATAACACTTTAACGAAAGAAGACAGAAAAATATATTTTGTTCTTTGAAAAAGATACTATTGTCAAATTATCAGCTAACAAAGGAAAACTAGATTCACTTATGTTCCGAAAGTATTTAAAAACAATAAGGTGAATAATTTGAAGCTACTTAATCATCTTAAGTCATAACAGAAAAGCTTAATATACTTAATGCTTTGCGAGAGTCATCACTACTCGTTTAAAAATGCAGGCTCATTTGAATATTTTACTTAAGCTTGAAGCCATCGTTTGATCCAGGCTTCTACTGAATGAATTAAGGTGATACAAACTTTTACTTTGTGAAGCATAAAGAAGTGTTATACTTACAGTTTAAGACGGCGGATTTTATGAGCGGAATGATATTTTAAAAGGAAGGAAATATTGCAATTAATGCAGTTGAGAGTTAAGTATAATTAGCGGTGTGAATAGAATTTCCCAGAGAGAGACTTTTGATCGATTATCTACCAGATTTCTGATAACTTGACGTACATTAGATTTGATATTCATAATTATTCTATTTTAAGCCATCTAAAAAAGGCTTTACATACATAATTTTAACTTTGTTATGAAATATTTAAAAATTTTCAGATGGGGTAATTTTGCATTGGAACTTAATTAAGAGTGTTTTTAAAGGTCTTTTGCCAAAGAAAGTAAAAAAAAGCAAATCTTTAAGTTTTAAACCATCCAGGCTATGTATCTTTCTTGCAAAAAAATTTAACTAGACTTCATTACGGAAAAAAGTATTTCAAATATTGCCAGGACACTGATTCATCTCCCACGCATATCAACGACCCCTGACTTGAAGGTCAGTGGGTGATGAGCAAGGAAAGTGTCGTTCCCCTACTATGGGGGAGGAAAAGGTTTACAAAAAGAGAAAAAGAACACTCTCTCTTGTGGAATCATTACTGACGGATGCAGTTAGAATTAGGGAGTAATGGGGCTCAAGAAGTAGAGATCTGGACTGTGTTTTTTTTCCTCTTTTTTTTTCTTTCTTTTTTTGTAGAAAATCTGTGTAATTGTATACATTATTTAACATAATAATCCAAAACCTGAAGTAAATATATGTCTTCGTCATCAATGAGTGTATCAAAAAACGAACAGCAGAGAAAACTTTCCAGAATGCTTTCACAAATATTGAAAAAAAAAGAGCTAAATAATTTAAGAAGTGTAAAATCGTCAAAATTTTCCCACCTGAGTGAGAATCAATTAATAATTTTAATTTCTGCATATTTTTCATGCAAAAATTTCATATAATAAAATTCAGTGTATATAGGATAGAACCCCTCCCTTGGTCTGGTTCTCTTATGGACTACCACGGCCCGTTAGTGGTCTGTGAATTATGTTATTTATAAAATAATGTATATTTGTAATGATTAATTATAATTATTTCGTCGTTACGAATAGAGCAATTTATTTTCAATGGCAAAGATATTATAATTTTTCTTAAATTTAGCTTATAGCGGAATGTTTTTTTTCAGGGCTGAAAATCTAAGATAAAACTAAGAAAGGAAAATTTTAAAGAAATATTATTTTCAAAACTTGAGTTAAATAATACTAATTTAATAAAATAATAATAAAAATTTAAAAAAAAATACCTCTCTCTACAGTACAAATTAGCTAGTATTATGGTAGTGACATTCGTAAGTGGTGTTCCATACTTATTAATGAAATTAAAAAGAACAATTCAGCTCATTTTAAAACACAAATTATAAACTTTTCCGTTTTCTAATAAATATAGATGTTGAAGTAAAAAAAAAAGAGAAAAAAGGTAAGTTAAAAATATTTAAACTCAACTCGCATTCCAAATTTAATTATTTTCTTTTTCATCCAAACCCTATATCGTAATTTATTTTCTTATAAAAATACATATAAGAAAAAGAAAGATAGATTAATTGCAAAACGGTGCATATTTAAATGAAAATTTCTCATATAATCATAGAGTTAGAAAAAATAAAAAAGGGAAAACTGCTGGTTTGAAGTCAATAATAGAAATACCAAGATGGGTTGGGTTCCTCTTTTATCGCGTATTTTATTGTTAATAAGCATATTTTAATTAAATTTTTCAACCTCTAGATTATTGCTTGCCGCCCTTATATTCTCACAGGTATAAAGAAGGTCACGATATGTGAAATTCCAAATGAAATGCAAATTTTGCATCTTAGAACCGCGTTTTCCATGGCTACTTTCAAGTGAAAACGGAATTCTGAGAATTACAATAATTAACATTGTTTCAAGTTGAATACGAGAAGACATGTGGAAATGAAAAAAAATAAAACAAAACATTAAGTTCTAGCGTTGCATTGTTCTAAGACAACAAAATGATTTTATGCTAACTTTTATAACTAACTTTCTACATTAAGCTTCTTCCGAAAAGTTTATGAAAGCGACAAACTCTGAAATGTCGGAGGTAATTAGTTCGTTACTATTTTTCTGCTGGTCATGCTACGTAGGTGTGAGCTCGGATTGTAATGTGCGAAGATTTGTTTAAAAAATATTTCTTTTTCAACTTCATTCTAGATTGTTTTTCAACAGAAAGTAGCTAACTTTCATTTAGTTAATATTAACATTGTTTTCTAAATGAACTCTAAATTTGCAAATTAAAACGTGAAACTTACACTATGCAGAACATTTTAATTAATGGTGTTTTTAAACACAACTGAATTGATTTTAGTTTCATACTTAAGTTTTGTGCAAAGAGCGAGTAAGCTGTCAAAAAATTCATTTCTCGTTTTAGTGTTTCGGTACATACATGAGTTTTATGGCGTAGATTTATAAGCGAGATTAAAACTTAATTATTTCTTTTTTTAATTTAGGCATATGGTAAGGTTTTATGTAAAATTTTGATTTCGACTTTAAGGTTCTACTTCGAAAGTTCTGTCTGCGTATGGCTCTGCAGACATAATTCTTTTTAAGGGAATAATATGCTACTTTCTTTAAGTTTTGTAAAATTGTTACAGTTATTCATGATTTTTAGGTTGAATTAAGTACATCTTTCGCCAACGTCTTTTGCATATTTAGAAAAAGGCAGAAAATGTCAATATGCATAGAAGTACAGTTTTGTTGAAGTGAAAGACTAAATGCAGATTTCAAAAAATACATATATTTTTAAATTTTTACATAGTCACTTTATTGCAGTATTCTTTAAAAACATAAAAACTAGATGATTTTAATCTAAGTGAAAAAGTTTCGCCAGATTAGGGATTTTTTAATTTTTTCCTTTTGAATTAAATTTTTTCTTTTTTCAGGCTTTAAGCTATTAGACCATTTAAAAAGGAATAGATACTGCAAGATAATATGGATAATTAAAATTAGAAAGCTAAGTTTGCTTTAAGTTTAAAGTACACAAAATGTAATTTTTTTGTTATTTTCTTTGGCAAAAGAGTTTCAAGAAATAACTTTCATAAATGTTGCTATTTGTATTTTAAATTCGTGTGTAAGTATAACATAATAGCTTAAATGAACATGGTGAAAAAATATGAGTTTATTTTTTATGTCGCTCTAGTGTAAGGCTACGCTGGGGGGGGTCATGTGATTTTGGAAAAAATATAAGGAGTTTTTCCTCATTGTTGATCCGAAGTCACGGCTGCGAATAGTAGCGCCTTACTTCATTAACTTAATATTTTTTTTTTCGAATGGCAGGCACTGAACTTTATTCGTTTCGCCCAGGGACTAATATAGGGCCTTAGAAGATACTGGAGGTGTTACTCATTTCGCGTTACCCAGTGGGCACCTGTGAGCCAAAGTCGCGGAGGTGAGTGACATTGCTCACGCCACACTGCCCCAAACCCGTTCATAGGGTGGGTCACTTTCACCTATCACACACAACAGAGGACAACACAAAAGAGAGAAACATCCATGCCCAGGGCGGGATTCGAACCCGCGGCCATTGGCTTCGCAGTCAGGCGCGCTAACCGCTCGGGCACCTGGCCGGCTCATTAACTTAATAAAATCGAAGAGAAAATGATATGAAATGTATTCTAACATGCTCCCCATTTCCTAAAATCTATAGAAGTAAGATTAATATTATCTATTAAACTTTGACTTCTTCTGCCTGTTTTAAGTTCATTGAGTGAAATACCGCGGTTTTGTTCTCTTTTTGTATTTGGGATATGTTGTTTGAACTGTGGTATGCTTAAATATAGCATATCATTTTTTATCACTTCTGAAAGTTTGTATCTCTAATAATGAGATACTTTTTAATGAGATGTCGGATGGTTTGAGGAAGTTGTCACACTATATCCAACTTCTCTAAATAAAAACTGAATTTTTAAACTTTAACCCCTTTATTATTGAAACTATGTCTCTGAATCCATAGTTTCAACTGATAAAAAATATTTGCTTCCATTAGTACATAAATAATGCTTTCATGGTGTTTTTCTCATCTTCTTCAAGTTACTATGGATTCTGAGACGCCTGATGTGCCCTTGTGATCTAAATTTTCTTTTTTCTCTTTCCTTTATTTGTGCACCAGATATAGTTCGTAACATCGATTCAATTTTGAGTTTACGATTACCAATGTTTAACTCTGTAGCCTTGTAATTTTGAACCCAATCCTGAAGACAAGAGAACTTTTGGATCAAGTAGCAGGAGATATTTGTCTTCATGGAGGACTTTCTGATGGAGCTAACCTGCAGTTGCATTACATGGAGAGGAAAGTCACAAAATCCTTCCATAGTCGGCCTGATGCCAAGGAGACTCTAACCCATGCTCCATCTACCACTGAGGATATTTTACGTCAGCGCCGCAATCGGTGCGAGCCGGGTGCGGAATTCGTATCGACCAGCCATCGCTGGAATTCGAACCCGGGTCACCTCATTGGAAGACGAGCGCTCTATCTCCTGAGTCACCACTGCACCACACAGTAACGATTAAGTTCGGTATAGTATGGTCGAAAACAATAACGCCTTAAAAAACGAAAATAGAGTGATTTCGTACACTCACGCAGTATCTTGTGTAAATTCTGTAGAGTTTATTTTGTGTTTTATAGATCGTACGACCGAGAGCATACGGAATTTTACGTGAGAGTACGAAATGTCTCTAGGGATTTTGGCTGTTGATTTTCGATATAATCTCTGTTGATTTTCGATATAAAATGTTTAACATTTTGTAATAGAATACTTTGCTAAAATAAACAGTTAAAAGGATATTTTTTTGGAAATATTTTTTTGGGGAAAACTTTATTAAAGATAATGTTCCTGGAAACAAAATGCTATTTCTGCTTTTTCTTAACTATTTTGACTAAATATTAATAACTAAACTTTTCCTTTAATCACAATTTAAAACTTAAACCTCGCATAAACATTAACTAAATAGTGCTCATTCAATCAGCCCTGAGAGGATAATATTTTAGACAACAAATTTGAATTTAAATTAGAATTTTACTCACTTCTGATAGAAAAACATTTTTAAGTCTTATATTTGGATGTCCGCTATATTGAAAAGAATAGATTCATCAAATCAAAATAGAAGTTGGGGTTGGTATTAAAATTCCAGAGACCTATCGCTTTCAAATTCCATGATCACAATTCAGACGTAAAATAAGGTACCGCTCTGATACACAATCTTTTAATGAGTCCTGATTAGCAAATGGGGGCGTTGGGCACATTAATTTGCATAAGATAATTGAAATTAGCTTAGTTTTCTGCACAAGATACTTTGACCCAATTTCATTTTCTTCAATTGTCTTACAGCTTTAAAATACAACTTTCCCTATGGAAACTATAAACAATGTTATTCTGATATAAATTTATTAAATTAATCAAAATATGTGTGTATAAATATGAAGAAAAAAATAATTTAAATTTTAAGCATAAAAATTTCTCTTTAAATAATAGTTCGTATTATTTTTTGGATCTTTAATCCATTGTATATTTTCTAAATACTATCGTTTTTTCATCCACCGAACATTAGAGTTTTGATTACTTCCGGGAAAATAAATAGTTATCATTTTATTGATTATATGTTATTTTTCTACAGTGTTATCTATTGTTTACATATAACCGGTACTACTTACTTTCTCATTAAGTATTTAGGCAGCACTGCAAAGAAATTCCGAAAAAATTTACGGTAAAAAGTACCGGTACTTTGGGTGCATCACACTACAAAATCCATTTTACTGCAAAAATCATTTTTGTCGGGAAATTTTACACCGCAAATTTTGCAGTAATATTTACATAATTTCTATGATCCAGTGATTTTATGGTAAATACTAAAAAAATTACGGTCTATAAGATTCTTTGTTCAGTAAAATTTGACAGTAAAAATCGGTTTTACTGTAAAAAGTAGTGGCATTTTGGATGATAGTAATTTTTACCAGATACTTTACAGTGTTATCTATTGTTAACATATAACCGCTACTACTTACTTTCTCATTAAGTATTTAGACCGCGCTGCAAAGAAATTCCAAAACAAATTACGGTAAAAAGTACCGGTACTTTGGGTGCATCACACTAAAAAATCTATTTTACTGCAAAATTCATTTTTACCGGGAAATTTTATACCGTAAATTTTGCAGTAATATTAATATAATTTCTATGATCCAGTGATTTTATGGTAAATACTAAAAAAATTACGCTCCATAAAATTCTTTATTCTCTAAAATTTGACAGTAAAAATCGGTTTTACAGTAAAAAGTAGTAGCACTTTGGGTACCGGTAATTTTTACCAGAATTTGATCCAGAATTTGTCACAGTGAAACATATGACCAAGTCACATTTCATTTCCGAAGTTTTTTGGTTATTGAATGTTTTGTTCAAGCATTCGGGGATTTAAACTGGCAGCATTTGCTTGCTAGCCTGCAGAAACTGGCCCGGTAAAGAATTTACGGCTATAAATTTCATGCATCCTGTCATTTTCCTTTTAATTTATTGAAGGATTTCTTTTATCTAAATATATTTTTGGTCTAATATTTTAGATGGTACACATTCATAAGGAAATGTGATATTATAATTGTATTCAGTTGAAATGAAATAATATCATTGAGGGTATTACAGATACAGTTGCAAGATCAACGATAAATATCATAGGATTTGAGATTTTAAAATGATAAATATTTATTGGGTTAGCACAATATTTGTATCTCTATTGTGCTGTACTCTTTAAAGACGGTTGCCATCGGCCTCAAAAGGAAGCCTTCGCTAAAGATTAGTGAATATTTCTTCAATGGAATTATCGGCGATGTTAAATGTGTTTTGTGGTTAACTGATGTTCCTTTAAAGATGAGTAAAAATGTTCAGTTTTACTTAGTTTATTCTTCATTTACTGAACTTTTCAGACATACATGTATATTTTATAATAGTAAAGTCAACTTTTTTTCTTTTAATTTAAAACAATATCTGCAATTATCACGATGATCTATAACAACTACGTAAAAATGTATTTTTAATTTCGAAATATGTGGTATGAGTTCGTAGCATTGCTACAAAGGTAATTCTTAATAAAATATTTATTTCGTTATTTACTTATTTCTTTATTACTTCTTTGTTTCTCTTTTTCAAAGCAATGTCACTGAATTTTATTTCAAAACACTATTAAGGTTTAAAAAAGATAATTAAATATTTTTTATTAGCAACCTCTTTTTAGAAACAAGAAAGTTCTAATTTTAATCTTAACTAGAAGGAAAATTTTTTTCACGAAAGTACGTTTCTGTATTTTAATGCAACTTTTACGTATTTTCGGTATTTTAATATTTTAAAAATTTTTGTGTTGTTTTTACAGTTATAACCATCTCATATTTTCAAGACCCTCCAATAAATAAGCGATCGTGGTCCTCTTTTTAGTTTAGCTATTAGAACTTGGAATTAGATATATTTAAGGCCTTATTAACTTCTCTAAGCACTGTAAGAAGAGCATATAAGTAATCAGAAATTTTATTCCTCCTACAGTGTTACAAATTTAAAATGTATTGAACCATATTATATTTCAGATGAGCTGAAACCTTAATACTGTGCTAAGTTAAACCACAGTATCGTTCAAATTAGCTGAAACCTTAATGTGGTGCCAAGTTAAATCACTATATCGTTCAAATTAACTGCAACCTTAATATGGGGCTAAATAAAATTACAATATTGTTCAAATTAGCTACAACTTTAATATGATGCTAAATAAAAACACATTATCGTACTTCTTAAGATTGTTAAAATAGTTTAAATTGAACAGAAACATGTTTATATTTAATACCTTATTAACGTTACCACAAAGTTGTACTATATTACCGTACGAGGTGCCCGTATTACAGTTCATCTTTGAATATATTTTCTATAAGATTGAACCTCAACCACATAAAATAAAGTAGGAATAGAAAAGAACAAATACACAAGAAAAGATTTCTTAGTGCCTAAATTATTAAGAAATATATCTTTTTTCAGCAATTTAATTAAATTTTATTTCAGAAAATTATTCAGGTTTAAGAGAGACCATTAAACGTAATTTTTATTACTAACTTCTTTTCTGAAATTTTGAAGTTCTGTTTTTAATCTTAGCTAGAATAAAATGAATCTTTCAAAAACACACCCTTCTGTATTTTTATACTATTTTTGTATTTTTTTCCCAGTTGCAACTGTCTCAAATTTTCAAGAACCTTCAATAAATAAGCGATCAAGGGCCTCTTTTTAATTTAGTGTCCAGAACTTGGAACTTGATATCTTAAGGCCTCACTGACATCTCGAGCAAACTTTAAGAAGAGCTTTCAAATAATCGTGAACTTTATTCAGCCTACTTAATCCCCGTAAAAGGAAAGTGGAAAAAAAAGGAACGAATGCAGAAGAAAACACCCCCTAGTGCCTAGGATTAGAAGCAATTGCAAAAAGAGTGAAAAAAAATTCAAGTTGTATTCCCTGAAGTAAACAAAGTATCTGATTTGACTGAAACGAACTTTTAGAACTAAAAGAATATGAAGAGAAACAGCAGTTTTTTTTTCTTTTCCGTTCTCATTGTAAAGAATGGAAATGAAATGTTTGTTTCTTGATCTTTTGAAAACACTTAATACGCACAGTTATGTGCTTCGTGAAACTGTAATTCGTTGAAGTAAAAACTCACTTAAACTTGGAGGAAAGTAAAACAAATGTAAGTTTTTTGTTCAAAAAATTTAAAAAATAAAGTGCAGTTTGGTTTTATTTATTAAATAATTTAAAATGACTAACAGCAGGATAGTCATTGACAATAGTCTTTATTCTAGATATAATTATATAGTATTTGTATAAAAGTTTTCCTGGGTTTTTTTAGAAACGAAGAAAAATTTACTTTTAACTAAAACTTACTCTCTATGATTTTTCCAACAATAAAAGTTTTTTGATGTTTTTCTTTTCACGTTATGGAATATGAAATACAGAAAAAAATAATAAAAACGTGAAAAGTGTAGATGTAACTTAAAACCTCTAAATGTATTTTTCTCTTTCTTAATCAAAGTGGCTCAACTTACAGAATATTTTCATACCTTATTGCTTAAGGAAATTTAATCAAAATATTTGTAAACTTTATTAGTGCATAATTTAAAAAAATGATGGATAAGGTATTACTCTTCATGCATTACACTATTAAAAATTATTAAAATCTCTAGGTAATCTATAGAATCTTTGGCATTCTATAGAATCTCATCTCTAGAAAATGTGAGAAATAAGAATCGTGTCATGCACTACCGGCTAGTTTTAGGCATTCTATAGAATGCCGGATTTCAAACTTTACTGGTAACATATACACATTTTGAGGACCACTCCCGAAATGTACTAGTTGAATTTCAAGAACAGTGAGCAAAATAAAAAATGGAACACCCTGAATGACTTTTGATCTAATGATCGGATCGTCACATGCTAGGACTCAATCTTAATGGTTTAAGGGGGTGATCTCAAATATGCTATTTAATTAGTGACAAAGATATTTTAAATTAAGAAATAAGATACAAAAAAGTACTTTCTATGAATAAAATTGAACACTTCGTGAAATTTAGCAAAATTCGCATAAAGAAAAATTAACATTAGGGGTCCAAAGTTTTGATCATTTTCCTGACCAAACTATTGGAACCATAATTTGCAGATTGCTGATACCCCCTATATTATGGGGGTCATAAATTCGAATCTGTCGAAAAAAATGATGATTATTCACAGAAAATACGTTTTTGTGTCTGATTAAGTAACTTATAATATTGTCTGTACTAATTAATTATCGTACTTGAAATAGTCCACTCGAACCATTAAGATTGATTCCTAGAACCTGAAGTTCCAATCAGTAGATCAGAAGTTATTCGGGGTATGCCGTTTTTTATTTTGCTCACTATGTGTCGAAAAAAAAGTGCCTCTTGAATTAGTGTCCTTCATAGGCGAAATAAGGTCTCGCAAAATTTACTCAACATTGTTTTTCGTACTCACAGACTACTCAAAAGCTTAAAATTTTAAACAATTTTAATCAAAAATATCACCATCTATATTTTCTATGCAGTTCCCATTACACATGCAAATTTCAGATTATTTTCAAAGGATCTAATAACTGTTGAATTGTTTCCTTCGTTTAACGTTTACTTAATTTTTTTTATACTACATTATCTATTCAGAAAATTTTTAATTTGAAGAAAGTCGCTCTCGACGAAATATATTATATTGGACGAATTCTTTTCCTTTCCACGACACCAAATGGTATCAGTTAAATAAAAGAAAAAATTTCGCAAATGATTAACTGTTCATTCAAAAACATGCTAGGTTTATTTCAAATAAGTTTTATTATTTCAATAAATAAGCATCGCATCTGAATCGTAAACGGAATAATATTATCAAAGAAAAAATCTGTTAAAACTATCTTTTTACCTAAAGCAGAATTTCAAATTGTATGTAGAAGGCCTTAAATACCAGAGAAATATAATATTTTAAACATAATAAAATCATAAACTTATTAAAGCGATTTAATCAGTTTACTTTATATCCCGATTTACTTTAGTTTTTAATTCCATTATGAAAACAACTACTGAACATCTGAGTCTTTATTATGAAAACTGTTTAAACGTATAAGGTATAGAATTAATTATTTTTGTTTCAAAAATCTTGAAGTTTGAGGCAATTTCTAAATAGATTCGGATAATTGAAGCAACTCTAATGCGTGTAAGTTATTTGCCCTGAAGGACTTTTAAAATGTTCATTCTTTTACCTCGCATAATTAAATTTCTTTCAAAACATACATATGTTGACTGAATTTTCATGTATGAATAGATGAATAATTTTTATTTTCCGGCTTATAAAGTATGTCAGTATTTCAAATTTGCTGCAGTTGATCTTGCTAAAATATGTAACCTGACTCTTATTGAAGTCATTTAAATTTTCGAATAAAATATTTCCAAACTATCACAGCAGGAAAATGAAGTAAAATATAATAGCCATTTCGTAATGTTTCAATGCGAATAACTCAGTTATTTTAAATATTCATGCAATTTTGATTCTTAACTGAGTAAAAAAATGCAGACAATGCATGAAATATAATTAATTTAGATTCATTTTGTTTTTAATTTGAATATAAAGTGGCGAAATTGAAAAAAAAAATAATTCGGGTAAATTTAAAAAGAAACTTATTGGTGCAAAAATACCAAAATTTCATGCATAAACAAAAAAGCATTTTTGTTAAATAATTCAGTTATAATTATGTTTGTTTAAATATCATTTATCAGTGCTTAATTTTAAAATAAGTCTTTAGTTTTTAAAATGCTTTACTGAACTGATGTGAGATAATAGTGAGATAGTGTTAAGATATATAAGCTATCTCTGATAAAAATAATTTAAAGTTCCTAATAAAATATTTAGAAACTATTGAAGTGGTAAGAAAGAAGCATAATATAATAAGCATTTCGTAATATTTCAATGCGAATAACTCAGTTATTTTAAATAATCATCCAATTTTGATTTCTTAACTGAGTAAAAAAATTTAGACAATACATGAAATAAAAGTAATTTTCATTCCTTTTAGTATTAACTTGAATGTAAAGTGCCGAGATTTAAAAAAAGGAATTAATGGAAAAATAACACAATTTTATGCATAAATAAAACAGCATTTTTGTTAAATAACTCAGTTACAATTACGTTTGTTTAAATATCATTTATCAGTGTTTAACTGTAATAACTCAGTTATAATTACGTTTGTTTAAATATCATTTATCAGTGTTTAACTGTAAAAAAAAACTTTAATTTTTAAAATGCTTCGCTGAAATGATGTGAGATAGTTTAATAAAAAGGGACAATCTTGTTTAGCCATGACCTGAAGCGCAACTTATCATGATTGTCTAAATTGCCAGAATATTTGATATTTCAAAGAACACTTACAAAAAATAGTATAACATTTATGGGGGTAGTAAAAATATCAAACAAAAATCTGAGCCTGTCTGGAGGGTCTGAAGAAGATTTTTATTTTGAATTAAAAAGACTGTTTATAAAAGCGCAAAGGGTACTTAAAATCTCACAGGAATGATTTATAAGAGTGATTGATCAATTGGATACATTTTCAAACGAGATGGAATCTACTATACGATGCAATACACAAACGATAAGTTGAAATCAAATTCTGGAAAACGAGGAGAAGGACAAGGTAAAATGGAAAAAATCTCCAGGGCATTTTAGAGTTTTGTATTGCGTATTAATATTAATAATGAAAACTCAATAAGTGATGCAGCAGTTAAGGAATGAAGGTAAAACAAAATGGAAAAAAATATCATTAGGGCTCCAAGAGGTTTTGTATCTAGTATGAGTAGTTTTGTATCTACTAGTATCTGAGGTAAACCCATTGAAAGTGGAACTTGCACAAAAGGAAAATTTAGAACCGGTATTGCACTGTATTACTATGAGTTTTAAGACGACAAATAATTTGTGTCGTTTTTTAAAACTTCAAAAGAAATCAGAGAATGAAAAATCATTTTTAGCTTTTTAAAGTTCGATATAATATAATAATAAAGTAGATAAGTACGTTTAAAAATTTTTTTATGTTATAGTAAATTGACTTGTTTTTGCCACAAAGTAAAAAAAATGATGGATACTCAAATATCACAAAACTTCCTTTGTTTCTGACGAAACCATTTCCTGATATTTGCTCCGAACGAAAATTTTGTCAAAGCGACAAAACAGCAACCGCCACTTCTTTGAGGAAATAGATTTCATCTAAATTAAGGAAATCTTTAGTCATTCAGTTTTATTTTTCAAAAGAAAAATACGAGTTACATTGTTAATCACTTTTTCAAGGGCTCCATATAGGTACATCAATTTCACCCAAACAACACAACAGATAAAACTGAGCAATAAATTACATTCCTTCCCGAAACGGGATTCGAACCCGGGATCTTCCTGATATGCGTCTGATTCCTTGACCACCATATTATTCTGGTCATATAGTCTTCGTTCAATATTTTAGTCCTCATTTTAGTTAACAATTTCCCCCAATGCTATGCGATGAGCTTTAAATTAAGGAAACATTCTCGTCAAATATTTGAATGTTCGAGTTTCCTCACGTGAACGTGATTTCATGACAAAATTATTTTCAAAATTAATGAAATACAGCTCAATGATTGCAGAATCGTCAAAAATGAGAGTATAATTTCTGAGAGTGCAGCATAAGAATTCATTCATAAAAATAAATCAAAAATGGGGGCTCAGTACAAAAACTTAATAAATTAATCAGATTTTTTGATAAATGATTATTTTCAGAAGAGAGTATACGTAAAGCATGTCATCTAATATCGATGCTCCCATTCCAAACTTATCTAATACAACGTATTAATCGAATTTACTTCCCCTGCGGCTCTTGTTGTAGAAGGTAGGTTTGAAAGCTCGTAAATTCAGAGACAAATAATGTATATTACATAGTAAACAGAAACGCTTTTCTAATTAAAACACTTAATACCTTTCCGCTTTTACGATGCAGTGAGTAAAAAGAAGAAAACAGAGTTAGTTTCTTAAATAAGCTTGATAATTTATAAAGGTTTCTTTTCTTACAGCTATATAAGCTCTATTATAAATCATGAGAAAAATGCAGGTTCAAACATAACTTTTAATTAGAAACGCTGGGTAGTTTTCAAGAAACATTCAAACCCATGCAAGATTGAAAACGCCTTTTAGAAAAAAAAAAAAAAACTGTGGAAGTTTGAAAATAAATTTTTTAGAAGTGTCGGTGAAGTATATATCAATAATGCTAAAACAGATCTTTTTCGATGAACCTTTTCTAAGAAACTTGTTATGATATCTTTTGGAAATTTTTCAGGGATATTTGAGAATTTGAGATCAAATCAGTTGTATGCTGTGATAATGCTTCAACGTTAAGAGGTATAAGTTTTGAGTTATGAAAGATGTTTGCTCAAAAATTATGAAACTTTTTAAAACATCAAAAGTTCAGTTCATAAATTTTTTTTAAAAATTTTGCTGGCAAAGATATGTAATAACAGTTATCACAGTGTAAACATGTGCATGTAAATACTCTGTAAAAAAACTGAAGCAATATCAGGCTTATTTAGCTGAGAAAAGGTACCCCAAAAAGGTCCTAATATCATTAGCATATGTACTATCAACTCCCTTTAACTTTCTGGATACGAGAAATCTTCTAAAAATGCAATCCAAACTAATTCTTATCTTTTGCTTGAAAAATTTTGCATTGAGAGGTATAGCTATTATTAAATTATTATTAAGATCGAAAAACAAATAAAGGAAAGTAAATAGTTTAAAAGTAGATAACGCAAGTTAATGAATTTAATAAAAAATATTGTTTCAAATATAAATGCAAATTTACGTTATTATTAGCCATATCAAAATAGTAAGTGTTAGTTTAAAAAAATATTCGCTATGATATAAAAAATTGGGCTTGAATTCACAATGATACATAAAATTGTTTCTTAAGCTATTTTTGTAGCCCAAATACAACGTTTTTTTTATGGAAATTTAAAATTATTCTTTGAAGTTACTCAATTGAAAAAAAAAAACGCATTTTGAGCGTTAGTTCCGGAATTTTTCGAACTTTAAGCTAGCGGCTNAAAAAAAAAAAAAAAAAAATACATATTTTTCTTCACGCTATTTGATGTCAACCCAGAATAGTACAGAAGGAATTTTAGTTTTATTTTGCCCTGGGAATAAGGGATGTTAATAAAATAAAATACCACGCTTCAGTTTTTCAGCCAGCAATAACAATTTGCATTAAGCTGAAACAAAATTGGCTGATTTATTTTCCAAGAAAAATCAAACATTCGCTGAAAATCACTCGCGTTATATATTAGAAAAATCGCAAACATTAGGAAAGAAAATAGGCATTAAGTCCTTTTAATGTACTTTCATATTAATAGGCATTTTTTTTAAAAAACCGCAGTATGATAAGATGATAAAATTGATAAACTATTATATTCCATTCCTCTTAAAATTACTTTATAATATGTTTGAATAATCTCTTTCATCCAATAGGAAGGAGAAAGAAATAATAAAAAAAAATGAAGATCTTGAGACAAGATAAGCCTCATCTTTAATTTGTTCAAGAGAACGCTTTCGGAGAAAGGCCTGTAGACAATAAGATTTTTCTGTGTATTGTGCTGATATTTAGTAGAAATTCTGATATACTTCTGTAAACAATACAATACAATTTCTTGGAACAGTTTGAGGTCGAAACAGTATCTTTGGAAAAATATGGTTTGTCAATGTATTCTCCAAGTTCTAAAAATACACAGGTTTTCTAATTGAGGAGTTGCTAGGACAAATCTTAAATCATTCGAGTGTTATTTTTCATTATCCAAAAGTCACTCACGTAATTAAAAATTTCTCTCATTGAAACAATATATCATTAAAGGAATTTCTTTAATACTTTGTTTTCAAAATGCTTTCAAATACTTATTTTAATCAATATAAATAAAATACTTCGATGTAAATAATACTTGATTTAATATGTATAAAATAAAGCATTTGGAATTTTTATTAAAATAACAAACGGTTTTTAGTTAAAGCTGTAAAAAATTGCTTAAAGATTATTTATTTAATGACTATTTATTTACCAGATTATTTATTTAATGTCACAACCATGGAGTTTAGTAAATTGCAATTTTTATTACTTAATTTTGTTACGAAATTAGCAGATTCACACGTACGTTTTTGATGTTTATAAAAGTCAAAATTTTTTTATGCATAAACATCTTTGCTTGAAAATATGGTTTCTGAGGATTTAAATACGAATTATGTAAATGTTTGAAACAAATAGTTTTAACAAAGACCATAGAGTTAAATAATTTTCATAGGAATAAATTTTAACAGGAAAATAAATTTGTAGATTTATAACATTTAATTCATTGCTAAAAATATAAAATACAATCTTAAGATTTTTGAGACGTTAATAAAATTTTTCAACTCCTCTTTCTAAAACATTTGACTTTTTTATTATGCTTTAAGGCCACCTATTCATAACAATAATCAGAGAAACTTATCAAAACCAGCTTTTCTTATTTCTCTATTTTTAATATATTTTTGTCTTGATTTAAATAAAATCAATTGAAGTTAATTTTCGTTTACTATACGCAAAATAAAGATATAATCATAAACTAAGGGAGATAAAGCTCGTGTACTTGATTAATAGTTAACATTACAATGCATGAAAGAGCAAAATTGATTTTTGAAATAAGAGGGGAGTATATTAACATTTCATATGTTCTTTTTTAAATCAACGGCTTATCTTAAGTTTGTGGAATCAAAAATAAATCAATACTGAGATTATGGTAAAGATGTAAAATATAACTAAATAAAAAAAATTTGTATTTATACAGGTATTTAAAATATTCCAAGATCGAGAGGGAAGGATAAATGAAAAAAGATATCTTCGAAAACTCATTTTGTACATTTTCACTAAAAAACGGGATTTTAGGTATTTTCGTGAATTACAGCGATAATAATCATATAAATCAACAAATGATCGAAATTTATCAAAACCACCTATTCTTGTTTCACTTTATTATGTTATCGCACTGAAATTAATAAATATCATATTTTTACTATACGTAAACAGTAAAAAAAGAGATATGATCTGGAAAAAAATATAATTATGGGAGATAAAGGTGGCGTACTTAATTAATAGTTAACATTACAATGCATGAAGGAACAAGATTGGTTTTTAAAATAAGTCGAGAGTATATTACCATTTCATATGCTATTTTTGGTTTGGTTTAGCGTCTCATCTTAAGTTCACGGAATAAAAAAAGAATCTTAAACACTGGAAAAAATGAAAAAAAAATATATTCATACAGGCAGTTAAACAGTTCCCAAAATAGTAAATGAATAAATACAGATGATGCCGAAAACTAATTTTGTACAATTTCACTAAATTTTAGGTCTTTCCGTGAATAATCATATAAATTAACAATAATCATACAAATCAACAATAATCATAGAAATTTATCAAAGCCAGTAATTCTTGTTCCCCTTTTTTTTATGCTATCTCACTGAAATTGAGAAAATAAACTAAATTTCATTTAATTTTTTATATACAATACACAAACAGAAAGAAAAATAAAGATATGATCTAGAAAAAATATAATCATTAACAGAAGGACATAAAGCTCGTGTATTTGATTAATAGTTTACATTACAATGCACGAAAGAGCAAAATTGGGTTCTGAAATGAGCTGGGAGTATATTAACAGCCTTATTTTCTTTTTTTTAATCATCAGCCCTTCCTAAGTTCGTGGAATTAAAAATAAATCAATACTGCGAATCTTAGACACTGGCAGAGGTGTAAAAAATAACGATAAAAACAAAATGTATATTAATACAGGCAGTTAAATAGTTCCCAAGATGGTAAATGAAGGATAAGCAAAAACAGATATTGTCGACACCTCATTTTGTACCGTGTCACAGAGGAATGGAATTTTAGGACATTTTCTTGAATTACAACCACATTACCAAACAAGAACTTTCTGTATAAACTCGTCGCATGAGATGTTTTTAAGGCTCAAAAGCATCTTCCGTAGATTAAAAAGGATTGGGGGTAGGAGAAGTGCTGGGCCCGATGTTTAATCCACTTGGCTAAGTTGTGGCTGCATTTTAGAGCTTCTGCTAATGAAAAGCTGCAGGCATAAAATGAAGCGCTTGGTGCCATTGGGGACCCATAAAAGCTCACACCATACTAATATGAGAATTCATGTTCGGTCGTGGTAAGGGGAATTTTTGGCGAAAGATGATTATCATCAATTTTGGAATGACTGATTCCAGTTGGCTTTTGATAGCTCTTTCAATTTCAGTTTCGTACATTGGTGTGGATTTTATGGAGTAATTCGGAAAAAAATGCAAAAAAAAAAAAAAAAAAAAAAAAANATAAGTTAAGCAAATAAAGGAAAAGTCATTTTTTCCCTTTACATTCTAAAGAGGTATCGAGTAGAGCTGAGATCAATGAATGGGGTTGGGGAATTTTATTAATGGAATATGGAAAAAAGAAAATTCTAAACGCACGAAGGGTAAGGATATGCAATGATTTTATTTTTTTCTTCTTGTCTTCAAGGAAAACTTTTAAGATGTTCTTTTGAATCCACCTTTTTCTCGCTCATGCAACTTCATAAATTTGAAACTTAAATAGCATATGTCATCTGTACTCTATAAATATAATGATGTCCAGATGCTACTAAACTAGAAAAATATATGAAAACAAGCGATCCTACACTTTATTATTCTATCCTGTTATTCAACTTTAAAGGAAACCTAGTTCAATTTAACACAAAGATACCGTTATAATATAGTTCAAAATTGAAGCGGTTTTTCTGAGAAGGTATATGTTTTCAACCAAATTTAATTTTAAAATGGCATTAGGATGTCGATTTACGTGACTAATTATTTATATTATCTAATTGGTATTGTTAAATTTACTTTGCATTACTGTATTTTGTTTTAATTTTTATTAAAATCTCAAGCTATTACGCTGAAATCTTTAACAAAAACTGTTTTATCTTAAATTGCACTATCTTATTTTACAATTCTGGTTAGACTTTGTTTGATTTTGCTTAAGCTAATTAACGTAAAACTATAAGTTAAAAATAAAAAATTAGTATTATTTGCCTTTTTATTAAATTTATACGAACATATCTTAAAATTTCTTTACGCAGAATACACAACTTGTATACACTCCTACATTTTAAAGGATCAATATTTTTATATGCAATCATAAAATTACATTATAGTTTTAAGTTTAGTTAATAGTACAAATTAATACAATTGTACTATTATAAATAGTGCTGCAAATAATTTCGCTCTAGCACATAAAGGCGAACCTACGTTACTCAAGATATTAGGTAGTACGTGACAGGTATTCTAGCTGCACACGAGAAGTACATATTAATTTACTTTTATTCATTAAATTTCTCTTATTTCTATTGTGTATATCAAGATACCGACCGTATATCAAGATACCGATATTCGATAGATTTCGCTCAAATTTTGCATTTTACCAAGCAAATTTAAACACTTTGAAATGATGTAAAAAACTTAATTCCTTACATTTCTACAAATTAAAAAAATAACATGTATTGACTGAAATTTAATTCTTGTGTGGGATTATCTTTGAATAGATGACTTTTACAATTATGTGCAATTTTCAATATGCATAAGTAGTTCTCGAGATATAACGAAATACCCACAAAGTAAAATTAGCATTAAAGGGACCAAACTATGAGGAACATATTTCTCAGATTGCGGCGACCCCCTATACTTGAGGGGTCACAAATCGGAATCCATTGAAAAAATATATGCTTATTCAGAGAAACTATGTTTTTGTGTCTGATTTCGTAACTTAAAATATCGTGCGCACTAATTAATTAGTATATTCGAAGTCACCTCATCGAACCATTAAGATGGAATCCAGGAAAGTGAAAATCTGATCATTAGATCAAAAATTATTCAGTCAGTCTTTTTGGAGCAGTGTATGACGGTTTTTAGTTATGAACAAGATTTTTACTTATGAACATTATGGAAAAACATTCCATAATAAAATGTTATTTAGCGTTCTTTTATCACTTTTCCACTTTTTATAAACATAAATTATTCTTATCTTCGTTAATAATGCTGAAATATTGAAAAACATGAATGTTTAGATTTTAAAAGAAAAAAATATGTAATAAAAAGTTTAGTATTAGTTAGCATTAAAGGAATATAGAAGAAAACTGTTTTAACAACAGAAAGATAAAAAAAATGTGCTTATTTTATGACGTTTTTTTTTACATTTGTGCTGATAAAAGTTTTCAAGAGCATTGCATCATTGTAGAATAGTTATAAAGTTTTAAATGCTACAGTTTTCTAGACCAGTTCCTATCAACAAAATTCTATTTAGTTTCTTTTAATCACTGCCATTCAAACAGCCAAATAAATAGTTTAGGTGAGGTAATCATCTAGCTATTGCTCTATAACAAACAAACGCAGAAACGAAAAGGAAAGCAAAGAAAAAAAAAATCAATCGGAACTTTTGTGCGGAAAACTAACATTCTTGAAATAGTACAACCGCTTCTCTGGGTGTGTAGATGTTCAATTTCCGAATCGAGATAAACGAAGTCCCGTTGTTAGTGTAAATCACTTCTGACGTAGTCCATTAAAATGTGCACATATCGGTTTGTTAACTGATGAACATTCCCCCTGCTTATTACGGCCATAATAATAACGGCGCAGTTATTACTGTTTCTGCTATTAAATAACAGATAAGCTTCGTAGCCAAGAAGGAAGTTTTGGAAATGACTGCGAAATTTTCATGCCCGCAAATATAACGGCAAAACACTGAGCGGTTGCAATTTTCGAGCGAAACGGTTAAAATGTGCATTTGAGAAAAACGCAAAAATGAAAGTTTTAAATACCGGAAATATTTTTTTTGAAGTTTTTTTTATAATAAAATAGTTGCTTAAATGTTTTAAATGTAGAAAAAGAAGCTAATAAAATTTTTATGAAAATTAAGCCAAATTGCAGGCATTAAGAAGTATTCATCGCTCGAGTTTTTAAATTTTTCTGACTCAACGACAATTGCTTTTTTAATAAATAAAACTCAGCTACAGCAGTTTAACAGTGAAAAGGCAACCTTATACCAAAAAAATATCCTACATTCATCATTTAAAGATGTACAATAAAATTGCTGGTCAAACTTTTAATGCTAATTTTTGATGTAATTGAAATTACTATTCTTTAATATTACTTTTAGATTTATTTTAAATAAAAATATTTATATTTTAGTTTGTTTTCAACATTCTTTTCAAATAATAATGGAAAAAAAATTGAAGTTTGAATGACATTTTTGTCTATTATATTGTCATATATTTTCTCAATATTCATTTTTTTTATTTATCTATCAAAATATTAAATTTTGATGGATAAATTTAACGAAAAATAGTTTTAATTTTTTCATTATTTTCAATTCTATAAAAAAATTAAAAATTTATTATTTTCCATTCTATAAAAAGCAAATTAAATTACGACATATAAAATATAAATTTTAAAAACTTCATGCAGTTACTTTTTGACGTGATTATTTTTTTACATTGTGAAAATAAATGTAAAAAAAAATAATTTTATGAAAAAGTCTCACATCAGCACCACGTAATATTTAAAAATATAAAAGAAAAATAAGTTCAATTTCGTGAAAAATAATAAGAATTTTTTCCAATATTTAAAAGAGAAATAATGTTTTCTTTAAAGTTTAAAATAAAAAGAATAGAAAATTCATACTATTTTTGTCGCCTTAAAATACTAAGATAACTTTTAATGAATGATTTAAAATTTGACGTTAGCTTGCGACAGCTAAATTATTCTTTTTAAATATCTTATCTTTCAAGACAGAATTTAAAACACTTACAATTTATCTTAAAATGTATTATTTGAAACATAATAATAACCAAATTTCTTCTATCAAAATTAAGTTTATAACTCACAAATAATGCCAACTTATGTTTCGAAATTCAAAGAAAAATATTTTTAGTATCTTCTACAAATTATTTCAATTTTTTCAGTACTTCTAAAGCTTATCAATGCAATATTAAATAAAATAATAAAAGAACACTAAATTAAATATACTTTGCTAAAAGATTAAGAAAAATAAGCATATACATATTTGATTTTATGTTTAATCCCTGAAAATAATGAGAATAAAATAATTCAGATCATAAGTTATTCCTTAAAATTGATTTCTGAAGAATTCTACTGATTGCTCTTGCATACGAAAATATATTAACAGCATTTAAACATTTAAAAAAGTCATAAAAAGGGTTACTTTTACGTGGAATAATTTAAAATGAGAAAATTTAAACAGAAAACCCTTGGATAAACGCTTTTATTCATTTGAATACTTACGTTTATATTTAAAATAAGTATATTTATTAATTTAAAGTTGTTTGTTAAAATAAAGATAAAATTAAAACATAAAAAATATTTATTTTTTATATCTTTAAAGGCTTTGCAAGAACTTAAATGGTTTTTTGCATCCAATAGTCCTTGTTTAATATCCTATTTACAATCCACAAAAACTATAAACTATAAAAATATGATGGTTGGTTTAAATGCAAAAATAGGTGGTGAGTTTGAATTTTCAAAGAGCAATATCCCTATCTCTTTTTTAATGACTCTAATTGAGACATAGCTACATAATTGACAAACCAAACTAAATAAAATCTTCAAATAACTGAATGGTCAGAAAGAAGATGGTATGAAAAAGTGGTAATTCGGTAAGCATTTTGAGTGGGAGATTCTTTTCAAATGGCTACATGTGAGTAATCTGCAATCTATATCGAAGTTTCAACCGGTTTTGCTTAAATATTTTTTTTCCTTAAAATTCATTTATTCATTAAAATTATTTGAACTTCTAAACATTCCACATACATACCAGAAAATATTAATGATAACTAAATTAATAACCTCAAGATATTACTTATAAAAAAACTTCATTGGTTTCAAAAATATACTGATGGAAATAAAAGTTTCAAGCGTTCAAAAATAGGTGTTCATTTTCAAAACTTGCCAGACATAAATGAGAAGAAGCAAAAGTGATTTGAAAAAGTTGCCAACATAAAATAGAAAATAAAGGTGAGGAAAAAAACTAGGAAATAGCAGTCGCCGAGAGTGAAGCAAAAATAAAGATGAAAAAATATAACAAGAAAAGCCGCTGCGGCCGAGAGGGGAGAATCAGGGTAAAAGGCATTTCCACGAGGTCGTTAACAAGGATATCAGCATTCATATAAATGAATTCTATAAAAGAATTTATATAAAAGAAAGATTCTAGGGCATCGAGATGAGTTGATGTGACTGAGGTGAAAATAATTTTTGGTACTATCGAAATTGAATTCGTGCAACAATATGCAGTAAATAATTCATGATTTATCGTACTCTTGATAATGAGCATGTCTAACATGTTCCTTAAGTTTAAATTTTAAAGGCACTTTAAAATTTAAGACTGAAGAAAAAAAATTTAAAATAAACAAATTTAAATATAAAACACTTGGATAAGTTTTTATTAACTTAAATACTCATGTTCATATTTAGGCTAAGTATATTTAGTTATTTAAAGTAGTCCGCAAAATAAAAATTTATTTTATATCCCTTTAAAGTATTTGCAAAATCAGAAATTGTTTTCGTATCATTTTCGTGTCTTTGTTTCATATCCTTTTCACGATCCACAGAAACCATACGAAAATAATATTAGATTCGAATGTTAAAATAGACGATTTCGAATTTCCGCAGAGCAATATTGTGCCCACCTGTAATTCTTTTTTAACGATTGTAGTTGTAGACGTAGCTATATAATTGACGAGACATACTAAAACCCTCAAATACCTAAATGGTCGAGAAAGAGGATGGTATGAAAAAGTGGTAATTCGATAAGCTTTTTGCTGGGGCCATTCTTTCCAAATTGGCTACTTGTAAGTAATCTGCAATCTATATCGAAGTTCCAACACGTTCTGCTTAAATGCTTTTACTCAACGACCTTCATTCGTATATTTTTTGTTGATAAAATGTTTCTAGGCTATAGAATGTATTTTTAAGAGGTGCTTAGTAAATAAAATAAAAAAAAACTTCTTAACTACAGTTCACTTTTTATGTATCCATAGAGTTTTTTATTATCTTTGACAGAGCACTTATCGTTATTTTCGGAATTAGTTTGATATAAAGTGGATATAATTTCAAGTTAGTTTCCATGGCGTTTATTGAGAGCGATGACTCTTAAAAAAATGTTTTTACGTTTTTTAGAGGTATTGTCTCCTGAAAATTAGTTTAAATCGTAAGCAATATAGAGTTATTTCAGTTTTCTCATAATAATATCATTCTCTCCTAGATTGTTTCCGACTGTATAATTTTCATTACATAATTTAAGTTTGTATCCAATTTATTAAGCACATTTTTTTTAAGGATTGTTGGTTTTAGCTCTTAATCCTTTAATGCAAATAGAACGCCGGTGTCTCTTTTTATATATTTCTTTCTGACGCTTTATTTACAAGTAAAATATATTATGGTATTTTTTAATTATACAAAACAGTCTATTATTTACAAAAAAATTATGTTGGATTATCAGAATTATATTTGTACTAAATTATAAATTCCAAAAAAGTAATGTGAAATTTTTCATTCATAATAAAAAATTTATCAATAATTGATTTCGTAAATAAAAGAAATTTCAATAACGAATAACTGTTTCGCTTAGATCGAAATAAGTGCAAATTTGAAAAATAATTGTTTGGAAGCGAGCTGTGTTTGGAAGATTTTTAAAGCAGTAAAAGACGCAGGTGTTTCAAGCTGTATCTAATAACTATAAATTATTAAAATGCTAAATATAATAGTTTTCACTTATTTTTGACTTAATTAATACAATATAATGAAGTATGAAAAACATGTTTAATAGAAAGTTTGCGCCGAAGGGTTATCGCTATATTAGCGTTATAGCATATTTATAACTGCAAAATGATAATATTATTTCGATTGCTCTTATCTTTGTTATATTTACTAATGACGTAACTAGTATCGATTATATAACTATACTTAATATAATTATAATTTACATTATAATTAATAGTTGTAATAATACCTGATGAGAAGGAAACTAATTTTTAAACTAAAATTAATAACTGAAATTTACAATAAAAAAAGGTTTTGTTTTAAAATTTGATAATTTTATCATACATTAAAAAATGGCATAAAAACCATTCATTAGTTTAAATTTACTTTTCAGTTTTGTATTTTTCGCTAAATGTTTGGTAGGAAGAATTATTTTGAAAACCTGAATTTTCGGTAAATCGAATTACATGTACGGAAAAATTTACCAAATGAATGATTTTGATACAGTATATTTTGATTTTCTTAATTTCTTAACCAGAATTATGATTTGAAATATTTATGAGTTAAATTTAGGGGAGAGAAGGTTCTTCAAAATTCAAATAACTCTTTCATAGATTTTATCTTTTTTAAAAAAAAGTTTAAATTTATCTTTTTTAAATCTACATATTAGAAATGAAAAAAATATGGAGTTTAAATGAAAATACATAGTTTTCTTTTAATTTTTTGAATTTTTTTATTTTTTAGGTTCAGATTTTAAAAGAATATTTTCACAAATTGTAAATAATTTTTGTAATAAATACATTTACATTATATATACTCATGTTGGTCTCTGAGCGTTAATACAAAAGTAATCGATCAGTTTTGGATATTAATTGCAATTTGCAATGCAAAACTTTACATAAGTGATCTCGAACATTCGTAATTATCCTATTTTTAATTTTGAAAAAATCCTAAATCCCTCTTTAGTTTCAAAAGATATTTTGATTCTATTATTCGATTTCTATATAGAAATGCATGTTAACTTAAAAAAAGTGAAGATAATGAAATCAGAAACTTTTGTTATTATCGCATATTAATGTCAAATCTAGAAGAAACATTTTTTATCGTTCATTTAAAAACTTATTACGCAAATTCTTACACCTAAAAACATATGCCATTTTATTTATAAAAAAATACTGTGTTTAAGAATGCGAATTTCATAAAATCATTTGTTTTATTATGCATTCCTATTTAATCTAAAAGAGACTTCATTTCTTAAGCTTATTCTGTATACTGCTACAAATAAGTAAATAAAAAAAATGAAGGATTGAGGAAAGTGCATCACGTGTTTCAGAAACAAAACTGAATCAGACTTTTCTGCAAAAAATAAGAGAATGTTTTCTGTAGGTAGTTGAAGAAAACTAGAAAAAAAAGAGTTCATCTGTGTATTTTTCTTGATTGAGGACTGATCCCCCTTGATCGCCGAGGAGTGGGTTTGTGCGATAACCTTTTCTCCAGAAAAAGAAGCCATTCACAAATCGCAAGAATACGCGGAACACTCAAACGCTAAACAAACTAATTTTGACGGGAAGCTCCCTTTTCCCCAGGAATTCCCCCAAAACCTAGAAAGCATCGAAGCAACTACTGAAAGACAGAATTCTGAATAAGATTTCCCTTATTCAGATAGTAAAAAGGGATTTCCTCCTTACTTCCCTACCGGGGATCCAATCTGAATCCAAAGTCCATGAAAAAATGCGTCTTGATATGGATTTGTATTCAGATACAGGTTTCTCCTGTTTTCTAAGGAATGTATGAAAAAGATTACCAGTTTGGAACACTTCGGGCATAAGGATCAGTAGTACACATTCGAAGCTTCAAATTATTCTGCACGCTTTTTTTTCCTTTCTTTTCACCCTCTATATAATGGACAAGAATAAGAAAATTCTTTACAACGTTTTTTCTGTCCTCAACTCGATTGAGAAAAGCATTTTCTTACTCGAATGGTGTGCTTTTGGTTGATGATAAAAACAAACAAAAGGAAATAGTGTTCGCTGGTTACCATTAAAGATTTTTATGTGTTTTAGTTTGTTCATGAATATATTATTTCGTACTGGTTATGAATGTGTTTAGTCTTTATGTACATAGAGCCAAGCAAAATATATCACCATAAATATCCTTTGTTCTAATTATCATACTTTCACGTACTAAGTATAAATTTTAATGGTTCAAAGGGTTGACTTTATGGTAATTGGTTAGTGCCCAGCATTAATTATGAACTTGAATCAGACTAAAAAACGCAATTTCCTTGATTAAACTAATGTGAATTATAATTGTGAATTCATATATATGTCTGAAAAATTAATTATATTATGTCAGTTAATATTAAATTCACTTTTTGTGTATTTCGCCATATTTATTTCGTTTTTTTAACCAAATCGTAAATTTTTCACACAGAATTATGAAATTTGATTGTCTGCTTTTTAATTCATGCACTGAGAAAAAAAAAGTATGATCAAAACTACTTGAATGTGGTAATATTTACCGTATTTCTAGTTGTATGGGAACATCAAAAATGAGACAATTTTTACTGAAGCGCTTAAAAAAAATAATGTCTTTGGTAAAATTAAAAAAAAATATCATTTTATAATATGTGATAAAATTGGGGGGAAATTTGGTAATTTTATCAGGATACCTTAGAGCATGGCATGAAAAACTTTAATAACGGTACATTTACTTTTCAGTTTTATATTTATTATACTAAGTATGTGGTAACAAAAACTATAATTTTAAAAGCCAGAATTTCCAGCAAGTTGTTACCATATTAACGGAAAATTTACCAAATAATTGGTTTAAATACCATATTTTTAAAATTTTTTCTTAACTAGAATTATGTTTCGTTCTTCCTTTTTTCTATTCTTTTTCTACCAGAAATGTCTTTGCTATACAGTGCGATATTTTCACCGGAATTTCTTCTTAGTATTTAAAAATTATTTTTAACCAATTATTTATTATTTCCTTGTACTATTTAATAAAGATATAAAAGTTAAGTTTTAAGGTACACAGGATTTTTACATGGTAGAGAAGGCAATTTTAAATAAAAAAAGATAAATTTTGAACAAAAATTAATCGTATAAATACATTAGGAAGCGAAAATTTAAAAATACATCTTTTTTAAAAACTTCTTTTAACTAAATCTGCCGCAAATGGTGCATTTATTCAGATAAAGTATGATTTTGTATCCGATTCCATATTTTTTAAATAATAGGTATCACTAAATATTTAGTATATCTTAAGTCAAACTTTTGAACCATTAAAATAGGCACCAGTTCACAAAAATCCGATCATTAGAACAAAAATTATTCAGATTTATATTTTCTTTGTCTTAATTCACTGAATCACGATATTTTTGTAAGACACTCTCTGAAGTATTATTTTAAACCGGCAAACAATTATTATATACATTTGGTAAATGTGCCAAAAGTTTTTAGTCTTTGCATTCGAAAGGTCGTACGTTTGTGCACTGTAAATTGATGAAGATTCTCAGACCTTTAGAAGCATACGAAACTTTACTAAAGTTGGACATAAACTATAGATTTGAGTCCAATTGTCAGCATATATTCTTGCTTATTTGAAGCATCCTTGTTAATTTTTTTTTCGAAAAAAGTAATCTACAATAGCAGTTGACAACTAAAGATATAAGGAAAAATCGCATAAAAGCACGCTCAGGGCAAAAGAAGCTGATGGTGAGTGCTTGGTGGATTATCACAAGTATGATTCATTCTGATTTTATGAAACCTATGCTCATCGATCATACCAAAAATGGACTGCAACCAACAAATGTACAAACATTTAAATGAAAACATCCTAGATTGGGCAACTGATCGATCCATATCTTATTACATTAAAGCTCAAGACCACACACTGCTCAAATAGCTGTAACAAAAATACGGAAATTGTAGCCTCAGCATCTTTATATTCACAAAATCTCGCCTCCATTAATTACCATTTCTTAATCAAATAGGAGAATTTTTTTTTATCCGAATTTAATTTTGACAATGCTGCAAAACTTGCCTATTAGGAAATCGTTGATTCGCATTATTAACCAGGGTTTTATTCCACTAGTTTGAACAAACTGCCAATTAAATGACAGGAATGTCGAGGAAATCTGGTTGCATATGATTAAAATTGTTCGATAAATTGTTTAAGTTATTACCAACTTCGCTGTTTTTTTCTACAAGTCCCATCCTTGACCGCCTAATCCCTGATAGCTATGTAGAGTTGATTTTATTGTCACAAAAAGCCTTTATCACAAAACTCAATAAAGTTTTTTAAATGATTAGCAAATGAACCGGAAAAGTTTGAAACAATGTTAAATTCAACTATGCTAGTCTATGCGCAATGAGGTTTCCATTGATCACGGTGTTCGCATGTGCTATGGGATAAAAAACCATTTTATAGTGTGATATTAAATTTGCCTTTACAAAACAAGGCTAGGGAAACCTTCTGAAATCGATGAATCATCATTTGCAAATCAAGAGTGGAAAGCGTTTCCAAAACGAGGATTCATTTCTCAAGGTTTATTTTAGATTTTATGCTCAATGTTTTTTTGCGCAGGCTGTTATATACTTTTTTTCAAACACTTTTAAAGTGATATTTGGCCTGATGATTAAGTTTTCAAGAAAAATTTTGCATTTAAGAGTCTGGACAAAGCTGCAGAAAAAAAGGCAAAAAAAAGTTTACAGTACGTGTAAATAAAAGCTAAGAAGAGATTTTCAAAGATTTTTGTTGTCTTTATTCAATTTTTAAGGAAACAAGTTTCGGCATATTAATCTTTCTACTAAGTTTAAAAAAATTATTAATTAATAAACCTTTGTATGCTAACCAAATAAAAATGAAAATACACCATTTGCCGAAAGTTGTAAGCTATCCTTGAATATATCTTTGTCATTTGCGGGATTAAATGTAAAAATTTTCAATCTGACAGAATGCTTCAAATCTTCTGGCTAAAAATTATTTTCTCTGTAAAGATGGTCAGGTTTTTTTGCCGCTCCTGGACCATCTGGACTACTTAAGTTTTATTTTTTAAATTGAATTATATTATTTATTATATTATTTAAATTTATATTTAAAAGTTTAGATTAGTCAGGCATATTTCTTAAAAAATATAAATGGAATAAAAAAGCTTAATTATATTACTGTACTCATACATGTAAATTATGGTGATGTTTTCCATGCGCTTGTTCGTTGTGAAGTATATTTTTAACGTAACTTATTTTTTGCATATCGAGTAAACAAAAAAATCTAAAAAACGTCTAAAATTCCTTTCTACGAATTTTAAATCTTTCGTTTCATGTATCTAAAAAACCATTGTTTCTACATATAAATAATGATAGGTCTGAAAGTGTTATAAATAACTTCACCATGTGTACTTTTTCAATAATCCATACTAAAACCACTTCCATAAGAGGAATTTTCCTTCAACAAAAATAGATGATTTCTTCACTTTTTTTTTCATTTCTTCCAAATATTACCAAGACAAAAAAAGGAGTTGAGACTACCTTTTCGCCATTAATACACTCCCGGAATTAATACTCATAATTTAACAACTTTCAGTCGAAAGTAATGGACAACTTCCATAATACTTTCCTTTTCCCGATAGATAATAACGGAAAAAAAATGGTAGAAAATGAGGAAAAGAAATCGGGGGAAAAAAATAATTACGTATAAATGGAGTAAACAGAAAAAGATGTGTAGAACAGATACAGTAAGACTTACCGTTTCGATTCTCACTGTCTGCTGGCTTCATCTGTATTGGATGGTGCATCTGTAAAAGAAGAAAAAAAGAAATAAGTAATGGGTAATTAGTGTAGGATAAGAATTCATCAAAGCCAACTGTTGCTCATCACCATCCCTTTTCCCCATACATTATGTACTACCTTACACTCCACTACATTTCCATTCACACATGTAAGGGATGGTTTACTTATTACAGGATATTATCATAAATATAAGGGGAAAATAACGAATGTTGCTAGAAGTATGTTTTTTGGTGATAAACGTAGATTTCCCTCTAAACATTTAAAGTTGCATTTTAAAGTGCAAAGTGAATAACGCACGTACAAGAAATTATGCTTCATTTAAACTAGAAAAATTAGAATTAATGGATTATTTCTAATATTGTTCTATTTCTAAGAAGTATTCATTTTTTGGATATATTTTTTCTGAAATTCAGGAAATTAAATTCTAGCATTTTATAAAATTTTCCATCAAGAGATTTAAAAAAAAAACTTAATTATAACCATACGTGATTTTCACCGTTTGTTGCGTTTTGAAAAACGCTGCATATGGGGTAAAGTATTTTAAAACACTTTTAGTTGAAAGTAATTAAATAATTTTAATTAAAAGTAAAATAAGTAATGGGTAAGTAAGTAGTTTACTTATTTTCTTTTCGGTGAAATTATTTATGGCTAATTAAGTAGTTAAATGATTTTAAAAAGTAAAATAAGTAATGGGCAAATAAGTAATTAAATAATTTTAACAAAAAGTGAAATTAGTAATGGCGAATAAGTAGTTAAATAATTTTAATAAAAAGTAAAATAAGTAATGGTTAATTAGTGTAGGATAAGAATTCATCAAAGCCAACTGTTGCACATCACCATCCTTTTTCCCCATACATTATGTACTACCTTACACTCCACTACATTTCCATTCACACATGTAAGGGATGGTTTACTTATTATTTATTACTTGTTAAGGGGAAAATAACGAATGTTGCTGGAAGTATGTTTTTTATGATAAACGTAGATTTCCCTCTAAACATTTAAAGTTGCATTTTAAAGCGCAAAGTGAATAACGCATGTACAAGAAATTGTGTTTAATTTAAGCTAGAAAAATTAGAATTAGTGGATTATTTCTAATATAGTTCTATTTCTAAGAAGTATTTATTTTTTGGATATATTTTTTCTGAAATTTAGGAAATTAAATTCTCACATATTATAAAATTTTCCATCAAGAGATTTAAAAAAAATACTTAATTATAACCATATGTGATTTTCACCATTTGCCAAAAACGCTGCATATGGGTAAAGTATTTTGAAAAACTTTTTTTGGTTAAAAGTAATTAAATAATTTTAATAAAAAGTAAAATAAGTAATGAGGAGTAGTTAAATAATTTCACTGAAAAGAAAATAAGTAATGGCTAATTAAGTAGTTAAATGATTTCAATAAAAAGTAAAATAAGTAATGGTAAATAAGCAATTAAATAATTTTAATAAAAAGAAAATAAGTAATGGATAAATACGTAGTTAAATTATTTTCATAAAATGTAAAATAAGTAATGGATAAATAAGTAGTTAAATAATTTTAATAAAAAGTAAAATAAGTAATGAGTAATTAGTGTAGGATAAGAATTCATCAAAGGCAACTGTTGCTCATCACCATTCCTTTTTCTACTAGACATTATGGACTATCTTACATTCCATTACATTTCCATTCATACATGTAAGGGATGCCTTACTTATTACAGGATATTATTATAAATATAAGGAAAAAAGTAAAGATGGTAGCTAGAAGCATGCGTATATAAAGTTTAGTTTTAATGATAAACGTAGATTTCACGCCATTAAGTCCCATTTTAAAGTACAAAGTGAACAAACATACGTAAATCATGTTTCATTTATACTAAAACAATTAAAATTTATGAAATATTTATAAGAAAAAATAAGATATTTATATTTTATCTGTATTCTTTTCCAAAATTCATAAAAATATATTCTCCCATTTTATAAAATTTTCAGTGCATGAGAATTAAAAAATATGTTTCATTAAAACCATTTGTGATATTCACCATGTGACACTTGGAGTAAAAGTCTTTAAAAGCATTTTTTTTTGAAAAAAAAAGCAGTTAAATAATTATATTCATCAAATGAAGAAATTATTTACAATATTTTTAGAAAGGAATAGGAAAATTCTTAGCTTTTGAAGTAAATAAATAAATATAAAAAATTGTGAATACTTCGTCATTTTTTAGTGTTTTCATCTTTAACCCTTGGATGCAGAATTTTACTACTCCTTACACGCACCGACCAAATCGCTCACATAATATATTAATAAAGCGTTTGAGGTACCATCGGTTAAATTCCTTTGTAATCGACTGACTGTGGAGGATTCTCATGGTTTTCCACTCATAAATAAGGAGGAATCATCACTAAAACATCCCTCCATAAAGGTAAGTTAGTTCAAATATTGGATCCAGGAGTTCTCTTATCATCTGGAGCAAAACGGAGATGAGATCTGGTTTGGATCGTAAACCGTACACTGTTTATAAATTAAAATAGAGAGATTTTGCGTAGCTTTTGTCTTACGTTAATTGTAACGATAATCTTATTTTGTACCCCTCAATGATATTGCTATTGGCAGAGAAATTTTCGCACAAGCCCAGTGAAGCCTGAATAGCGTTAGTAGGAAAACCAGCAATGCTATGCAAAATATCTCTATTGATTAAAACTAAACAAATGCTACTGAACGGGGATATAACGCAACGGTGATATAAAAACAATCAATAGGGTGTGAGGCGGAGGTTTGTTTCTCCGTCAGTAGCCGCCAATATCCGTATAGTAGAAAATATAACTATACAGTCTCCAGGAAAGAATATACAAATTGTTCAGTGAAATTTAGATTTTATTAGGCATAATTGGTGATATAGAGAATGGCCATTTCTTAATCCAAAAAATATGAAATCCCTCAAAGGGATGAAATCAGAATACTCTCTATTGAGAGATCATACAGCCAGAATATCATTTCTGACGGTTAGAAATTGAGACTGGGGAGGCCCCTAAGGGCACTCCCAGTCTCCTCAAATTTGAAATTAAAAGTGAATATAATTATTCCCAACGGACATAGAAAGTATGGGTAGGAGATCCAAAATCGGCGATTTATCATAATATATCATAGCCAAAACAAAGCCAACTAGCATATCAATATGGGTTTAAAAGAATACCTTGGCGATCACGAGTGGTCAACAAATTTATGAGAATTATTACAACCATGCAACCGAAACATTTAGCGGTTGGAAATTTAGAATAAAAAGTTATTAATAGATTTTTGTTTTCGATTAGAGGCGACAGTGAATTAATAAGTCTGCCTAGCATGAAATAGGAAGTATCCATTACATTGAGCTATAAGAAAAGAATAAATATTTTATGTTCGTTTGAAAATATTAAGTCTTTGATTTATTTTAAATGTAATTCTATTAATAAAAAAAGCTTAAGTAATGAAAGATATTTTAAAAGGATAGAAAATAAATATGTAATGCCAATTGTGGCATCACAGGGTGTATAAAGGTAATAGAATTACATTTACTGGAAGAAAGTAGGAATGAACATTCTGTATTTTAAAAATAGATAGTTTCCCTACTTTCACTAAAAGCATATTTTGTAAATTTCCGATTTAAGTGAATTCCCTTTGATGAAGAGCGTATGTTAAATAAAAAAAAATTAACTCATTTGCGTAATAATTCATATTAAACATGTGAACAAAATTCAGATTTTTGTTGAAATGATTTAAGACAAAAATAGTATCGTCTCTTATGCATTTACAAAAAGTATGTAAAATGCTTTAAAGTACTCTCTTAATAGAATGAATAAAAACATATTTAATATGTGCTATAAAATACATGGTTTAAATTATTTCCATAAGATGTATAGTTAAAATGTTTAAACTTCTTTTGAAAAATTAATTACATTTTATGAAAAGCCTCAAAATAATTTTTTTTGTGTGTTAGATTATTATTCTAAGAAATCAATATTTAAATATCAAAACAATAACACAGCCAAGGTGGTTTTACATTACTGTTCAGTTTATATGATGAAGCATGCAAAAATCTGAATAAATTAATTCAATCTAAACTTAATTAAGTAAAAAAAAATCAAAATATCATTTTATAAATAGAACTTTCGGAGAAACTAATTACTGCTTTTAAATACTCAGGTCTACAGACTAAATAAAATTTATTCTATACGAAACATTTCAATTATGATTTTATCAATTTAAATTCATTTTGTGAGGTTTTCGCTAATTGACTAGGGAAAAAAAGCTTCTTTTCATGCTAAATTATTTAATAAAAAAGAACTATTAATTAACGTATTTAGGTTTGGATAACAAACGCATTTCTATCTATTGTTGCAAGTATTTTATTAAAAGCTAATTTGCAAGGAACAATGAAATTCTTACTTTTTAATTGAATATAACTAGGGAAAATTTTTTATGCATTCTAAAATATTTTTTTTAATCAATGTTGTTTCATAATCTGAGTTTTAAAATCACGGTAAAAAAATTCATAAAGCCTCCAAATGTGTCAATTTGCAAATAGACGACCAGATAATTACTTTTGCTAGAAATTTCCATACCATAAATTAATACAAAAATTATGATAGAATAATTTCTTAACAATGGGGTTAATTAGCGAGAATAAAATATTTATGCTTTTGTTATAATAAAGAGGGGAAAAAACTGTACAAGACATAAATATTATATAAAAAAATCCAAGAGCAGTTTTTAAAATTAACATTTATTAAGGAAATAAAAAAAGAAATTTTGTGAATTTTGTATCACTTTTAAGTTTATACGCAATACTGTAGTGGAATAGTCAAATTTTTGAGTTTATGAATTAATGTTTTATTAAGTAAAGTAAGAGCTAAAGGGTTTATTATATAAAAGTTAAGAACAAGGTTTTTGAGATAAAGGATTAACGAAAGAATTTTTAATCTAAGTTCGTTTTTTCTAGTTGAAAATGACATTTTATTGACATTAGTAAATATATCCACGTTAAAAATAAAAAATATGAGATATTCTAATTTTAATTAGGTAAAATTTTAAAATAATTTTTTCTCTGAAGATCTAATCCAGATTTTTCTGTAAATACGACTTTGAAATGCATAAATACAATTTATAATAAAAATAATATCACATATAAACTACGTAAAATATTTTCTCAATTCATCTAAAAAAAATAAAAAATAAAATAATTATATTTGTTAGGCATTTTTAAATGCATTCAAAATATTTTTTTTTCATGAAAATAATGCATAGTGAAAATAATGCATAACTAATATTATAGCAAGTTACAGTTTATGAATAGTAACGCTAAAGTTAATTTTACAGTTTTATAATTAGTTTATTTGTGAGAGAATTGTTATGTTTTATTTTTTTATACTTCTCCGTATCATAAGAACAAAATAATATTTATAGTTGAATAGTGCATGGCACCATAGTTTTATACCAAAGTTGTCATTCTATATAAAAGGTGGACGGGTAAAATGCCTATTCAAGTTTTCGCACTATAACTGAATAAGACAGTCGCCTAAAATGCTGTCACTATTGAGCGTGCAGGAAGTGAATTGCTAAACTTTTTTATTTGTAAAACCCCTTTTATTGTTTTTCTCCAATGTCTGTATATATTAAAATGAAAAACATTATTGATTTTAGCTAAGTAATTAGTATTTACTGTTGTGCTGTTTACACAACACGCTAAAGCACGTGAGTAAAATGTTAGAAATTTGATCTTTGATCGTATTAAGTTAGGATTGACAGTCATGCATATTTGCTATGTGCACCGGAGAAAAAAATCCAAGTAAAATTATGGTATTGTATTTTAAGGATATTTTTGGTAAAAAAATCTGTTTAATAAAACCAAAATATACGGTATTTAAATCATTCATTTGTTAATTTTTTTGCTTTTATTGTAACGGTTTACCGTAAATTCTGGTTTTCAAAACTATCGTTTTTATTACCACACATTTAGTAAGAAAAATAAAAAACAAAGTAAATGTAACCGACTGAGTGGTTTTTATGGCATGCTTTAAGGTATCAGTATGAAATTACCAAATTTTACAGCTTTTACTAAATTTATCACATGCTATAAAACCATATTTTATTGTTAATTTTACCAAAATCATTGCCAAAGAGCTTCGATATAAATTACCGAGCCTTTTGGCGTTCTTATAGAGAAAGCCAGAAGCATGGTAAATTTTTCCATATTCTGGTAGTTTTGACTGGTAGTTCATACTTTTTTTCTGAGTGTAATAGGAAAACAATAAAACATGGATTATATATTTTAAATTATAAAATCGGTATTTGAAATCGATTCTCGAAAGGCAATAAATATTGACTGCACACTTTTGTTTTCTTCTTGACAACAATGTATTGATGTGCATCGCCTGAGACGGAAAAAAAACTAGCAATTAGAGTTTAACATTATATCATGTTAGTGCATTGTTGATAAAAAATTTTCAGTTTTGTTGTGGAGAGATTACTTTAAATAACATTTGTTTAACTTACTTTAGCAAAATTATAAATCTTAAGACTTATTTTTTACGTTCATATTACTCTAGCTTGTTTTGATTATATAAATACTTTCATTTACCTCTACGTTTAAAAAATGCATGGTAATACTGAATTTTTTAAGTTAATACTGAAATAAGAGACAAACTACAGAAGGAATTAAAAATTTATTGATTGTAATCACTATTAATATAATATATGCATGAACAACTGAATGAAAAAGTATGAATATAATTTGAAAACTTCGAGTGGTTATATATTCCTACTTTTTTATAATAATATAAAGTACATTACTTTATTATATTTACATTGTTAAAATTGTGTAATTAGTACACTTTAATAGCACTGCAAAAAATTGGTTACTCTAATATCACAAAACCTTTTTCGTTTTTGATGAAGCCGTTACTTGGAATAGGCTTCGAGCAAAAACTTTGTCAAAGTAACGAAATAACTATCGTCACTTCTTCGAGGAATGAATTTCGGGAAAATTAGGAAACAATATTTCACCATTCCATTTTTTTTTTCAAAAAAGAAAAGTCTCACAGTGTATAATGTATCTAACTTTAATAATAATCATTTTAACGTATATACCATATAAATCGCCCAACAAAGACATAACAGAGTTAAATTACGCCGATGTCTGAAGGGGGATTCGGATATCCATGGTAAGAGACGAACTGCTTGACCACATACTGGCCGATTAGCTTAATTTGTCACTTTATTTTCGATTGTCTAGTCTTTATTCTAGTTCGTCATCCTATCTAATAATCTCTCACAATGGTCTACGATGAGCTACCATCTCACCCAGGCAGCCATATTTCTTATACAGAAGAAGTTTTGTTGACATTGATAATTTTGAACTTCTTACGATAAGAAATAAATGAAAATTCTAAGCAAACCTCAACAAACAAAGAGTGAAAGAAAAAGAAAACAAAGATTCAATTTCAGAATATATTGTGAAAAATTGATACTCAAATATCACGAAACTTTTTTCGTTTTGGTTGAAACAGTTTCTTGGTGTATGCTCCGAATATTGAAATAACTATTGTCACTTCTTCAAGGAAACGAATTTTGTCAAAATTGAAAAAAATATTTCGTCATTCTATTTTTTTTTACAAGAAAATTAACTCGTAGTGTCTTATTTACTAGCGTTTCTATAAATCATTTTATTATGGGCACCATATAGGTTGATCAATGTCACCCTAACAGCACAAGAAATACAGATATAACAGAAAGATAAATTACTTCCATGCCCGATGCGGGATTCAAACTTGGGATCTTCCCGGTACGAGGCCAACTCTTTGATCATTATACAAGTCGGTCGGCTTTTTTCGTCACTTTGTTTTCGACAATCTAGTCTTAGGTCAAGTTTCGTCATTCTAGTAAATTTTATCCCACAATGCATTGTGATGAGGTTCCGAATTGAGGAAACATTTTCGTCATTGTTCGCGTTTCATCACAAATCACGTGATTTCGCGACGAAATGATTCTTAAAATTATCAAAATACTGCTCAAGGATTGCTAAATGGTCAAAAGAGACAGTTTGATTTTTGAGAATGAATATGATTTAAAATTGTAATAATACTTTGAAGTATACTTCATTTACAGCAGCATAATATGAAAAACAAAAAAAATATTTTAGGTATTTATTAGTATACAACACTCTAGATAGACAAACCCTGATTTTAGAAATCATATTTGCATGCTTATTTCCTTAATCTTAAGAAAAGTTTGTTATACAATTTTCAAATATTGTTCAATATTCAAATATATTTAATTCAAATTTTCAAATATGTTCCTTCATTAAGGCAGCCAAGTGCTAAGTGTTAGTTTCGCAAGTTCGAATTCCGTTTTCTCCCTAGTAGGAAACTGATGGAAACCTGATGAAGACTAAGTTACTGAAACAACCTTGCTTAACACCTTCCAAAAATCTAAGTTAGATAATGGAAAGGCTCGCAAATGTAAGAAATTCGTAACAACGAGTGATTACGAGAGAAATTCGTTCTCATCAACTACGCTAAACAAAGCCTAGAAAATAAAATAAAGAAAAGAGATTCGTTGAGTATTTTATTTTATGCAGAAAAGATGTCTCTAACAGTTTACATAGCAGATTAAAAACAGCATTAAATCGGATGTAAAGATGGTAGAGTTGACACATTTTAAAATATAATCATGTGGACAAAGCAATTATGTGGAATTTGACAGTCAGTAATAATACTTAATTTTATGCATACCTCTTTTACTGCAGCATAAGATTTAGAAAAGAAATAAATTTTAAAAATTTGTTAATATGCATCACCCTTGATAGACAACTACTGATTTTAACAAATATACTTGCATGCTTATTTCCTAAAGCTTATGTAAATTTTATTATAAAATATTCAAACATACTATATATTTATTCATTAAAACAGACGATTGCTACATTTTAGTTTCGAAAGTTCGATTTCCCTTTCCCCCTAAGTAAGAAATTGAAGGAAACCTGTCTAAGTTACTGAAACAATCAAGCTTAACACTTTCCGAAAATCTAAGTTAGATAATGGAAGAGCTCGCAAATGTAAGAAATTCGTAACAACGAGTCATTACGAGACAAATTCGGTTTCATCAGCTGCTTAGAAAATTAAATAAAGAAAAAAGTTTCACTGCGGATTTAATTTTTTTTTCAGAAAAGATTTTTGAGACGCAGAAAAAGTTTATATGATACATTTAAAAATGCATTAAATTGAATTTAAAGATGTTAGATTTCGTTTTATTTTATAACCATCTCTGAACAGTCGACTCAATTTTTGGGTTTACGACTACTAAGGTTCAACTCCGTAGCCTTGTAATTTTGAACCCAATCCACTGGATCAAGTATTGGGAGAAACTTTGCTTTCTTAGAGGACTTTTTTGATGGAACTAACCCGCATTTGCATTACATGGAGAGGAAGACCACAAGAACCTCCCACGGTTAGCCTTGCGGCAAAGGGACAATAACCCATGATCCGTCTACCACTGACTATATTTCACATTAGCACTGTGGTCGGTGCAAGCCGGATGCGGATTTGTATCAACCAACCATCGCAGGGATTCTAACCCTGTTCACCTCATTAGAAGGCGAATGCTCTATCCCTTGAGCCATCACTGCTCAAGATGTTAGATTTGATAAATTTTAAAACACAATTATACGAATAAAACAATTATTTTGAATTCCACAGTATGGACGGTATTTCTGTCAAATGTTTTTTGCCCACAAAAATTATTAACAAATGAAACTAGTCGAAACTCGGACAAACAATTTTGACGTTTATCAATTATCAAACAGTTTAAATGATATATTTTTTTTTATTAATTATGAAACGAAAAATGCTACCTTGCAAATGCAAGTTTTGAGGTCATAACTTTCTTGTAGATTTCTAAATGTAAACTAAAAGTTAAATAAGTTAAAAAGGATAGAAAGTCATGAAAATGAGCAAGTACGAAAGAAATTCGCTCTCACTAACTGGAACAAACATAGGATAGAAAAAAAATTATGAAAAGAAATTCTTTGGGGACATAATTTTATACAGAAAAAATTTTACGGCTCAAAAAAAATAGTTTTTTAATACGATAGACGTTGAAATTAATTATAGAGGCATTATAGAGATAATTATAGAGAAATTACATAAAATTGATTACAGAGAAGTAAGTTTAAATAAGTTTGAAAATGTATTTTAACGTGTATAATTAGAAATTTGATAACCTGAACTGAAAGTATGTTAAATCCTTTTTGCCTTCATTTTGCTAAAAAAAAAAAAAAAGAAAATAATCGAAACTAAGTTGCACAAATTTGAAGTTTGGCAACATAGTTGCTAAGTAACTTTCATTTAAATTTGGAAATGTAAGTTGAAAATGTAGGCAAAAAGTTCAGAAACATAGACTAAAAAAATCTGTCAGTTGGTATGACAATAAAATTATTAATTTCGCAGAAAAAAAAACATACTTAAGAAACAGACGCCTGTTTTTTTAAGCAGATAAGTACAATTATTTCATCAAATTCCGTTTAAAAAATAACTATGTCAGTATTGCGGTCTGTGTGAACCGAGATCAGCAATCGCACGACTAGTCGAACCTAGGATTCGAACCTGGGAATCTCATTGTAAGGTGAGTGATCTGTCCACTGAACTACCGCATCTCTCAGTACAAAAAAAGTTAATCTGTATTTATCTTTAACGTATTACTTATTGAAATAATATTTAACTGCAAAAACATTTAAAACTATAGTGGCCGACGCGTATAAAACTGTTTAGCAACTTAACTTAACAAAAATTATATAACCAATTTGACAACTAAGTCGAAATTCAGTATTATTTAATTCAGTTTTATGTAATGTAAATTCAAAGTTCCAAACCATAAAATAATTACGTCCCGCAGTGGACTGATCGCTAAGACACGGTTCCCAGCAGATCACCGAAGTCAAGCATCACTGGCTGTGATCAGTGTGCGGGTGGGTGACCCACCCGCACAGTGACCACAGATGTAGATGGCATGTAGAGGGCAATTTAGATGGCATGTCTTCGGATCATCCTCAGGGATGTTTTCCAGACCGTCGCCAATAGCCCATTGTGCAGCTCTAGTGCGATATAAATGAACTACAACTACAATAAAATAATTACTAAAATAAGAGCAAGTAAAGAAAATAATCGTTAAATGATTCGAAAAAAGGTGGAGAGTACTGTAAGCAAAACTGCATGACAAGAACTAGAATTTGAACGGACGGTTTTAACCGTTTATGATTAGGATGAAGATCAGGGAAAAATCGTTTGTTCAACAAAGCAGCACCGTCAAATATACAGAGAAATTCTTTAAAAAACAAGGATTTTTTACAGTGCACGAAACTTATAGTTTATCATCAATAAAAACTGCTAAGAAGTTTTTGGTTAATGTACTTTAATTACTTATAAATGAGAATCACCATTACATATTTTTGTGTTCTTCATATAAAAAATTTTATGCAGCAAATAATATGCTGAAATATTACATTCAACATTTTTGTTTGTAAGTGATAGTAATTATTTATAAAATTAGTTGCATAACTAAGACTCGATGAAAAGAGTTACTTATAAAAACTATCTGCTTTACAAAACAAGTAAATGATTATTCAAATTATAATGTAAAAAAGTTTTGAAAACTAAAATTTCACTTATGCTTTATTTTAATTTTTTTGTTTCCTATAATACCAAATAAAATATAAAAACAAACAATAAAAATAATGATAAATCTAAAATAAAAATACAAACTGTGAAATTTTAAAAGCAATTGTAAAATTAATAAAACTACATTTAAAATAAGCGTACTTCAAACCAACTAAAAAGATATTTCTGCCCCAGCTCGTTAAATATACTTAAATAGTAGTTTAAAAGTAATTTGAAAAATAGTTATGCTGCAATTTAAAAATATGTTTTTAATAATATGTAAATATTTTGTACTTTAGTATGTTATAAGCATTTCGAAATAAATAAATAAAATAAAGGAATGAAAGATACAAAAATGAATGCGTGATAAAATGACATTATATTTCCTTTCGTAAGTAGAATAGGAAGCTTAACAGACACAGTTTTAATGTAAAGAAAAACAAAGCAAATTTTCCTGGAAGAAAGTATAATATTTTATCCTTTTAAGATGATTCTTTTCTATGTAACTAAGACAGTAGATGAGATACAACGTACAACCGATGCGCGGTTGCTTTGATCAAGTAGAGATAGGTGAAAAATACACGGTCGTTGCTTTAATGTGGTACCCATGGGCTACATTTGAACGAAGGAAACTATGATGCTGGACGTTATTATTTCCGTTACACGAATTTCTTATCCGGGATTTGATGAATATATATAGAAATCTGGAATAGAAAGTGTTAGGATTTGAGTTCATTGGGTTGTAAAATGAATCTCATTTTGTGTTTCTTCTAGATATTAGGCAACTTTTGCTTTGTTTATTCTAAGTTTACAGATTGAAGACAATGTTTCTGATCTCATGAAAAATAAGAATTTTCGCAAATATTTATTAAAAAGTATGTAGTACTAGCTTTAAGTTGCAATGATATTTATTTGTGAATAATAGTTTCAGAAAAGATGAATAATGTTCATGCAGTAATCAAGAAATTAAAAAAGAACATCAAATAATCAATAAATATGACACCACTGTCATTAACTTTTTTTAATCGGCTGTTCAGGTATTTACAGACAGTAAAAATTTCGGATAAAATTACGGTAATTTTTATCGGAATATGTTACGAAACAAAGAATCTAATATACCCTAATTTTTAAAGTAATAATTACTGTAAAATCCCTGAATCGCTTAAATATTACTGTAAATATGCTAAATAAATATTACTGTAAACACTACGGTACAATATTTTACGTTAGAAATGAATGTTACGGATGATGCACTCAAATTGCTGGTATTTTATATCGCAATTTGATATGTGGTTTTCTTGCAGTGTGCCAATCTTAAGAGCCCGATTGGTACATTTAAATTTTTTAGTTGGTGCTGACTATTAGTTGGCACTTTTGTAAATACAATGATGCGTCTCTATCCGACCCTCTGTGCTAAAATTGAAATAAAATGCAAATTCCTTTAAAACTCGTTTATTTTGCTTTAACAAATAATAAGCAATGGCAATGAATAACAATACTTAACGACCTATTTGTGTTTATAGACATGATAATAATAAAATTAATAAAGTAATGCAATACAAAAGTAATGAAATAAAAAAATAAAATAAAGCAATCTCTTCTTCTGTTAAGTCAAGAATCTCGATTGCCTTTTATTAATCGTTTGCTCATTTTTTTTCATAAAGCATAACAAATGCGAATAACGTACGAAAAAAGTAAAGAGTACAAACCAAACTTTTGCAGAGGCTCTAAAAATTATGTTGCTGACTCCATCTTGTCATCAATTTAGTGTAATATTGTAAAGACAAAATATTATGAACAGGGATATGTCGCTGGACACGCTGCAATATTATTGAAAAATATTGTTCTAAGGACAAGTTATCCCGCCCTTAGCACACAGTGAATGTTCCTAGAACCCAAAAAACTCAATTTGCCTGAACAAACATATCCATTTCTTCGTCAAATTTGGGTTTTCGACCACCAAAATATGAGGGCAGTCGCAAGCAGGGAAGCAAGGTCCCAATAGTTAAATCAGGAAAGCAGTTGAAAATTTGGTTCCCTTAACGTTAGTTTTTCTTATTTCACCTTATTTCGGGATCATTTTTTATGAAAATCTAATTTTTTCCTGGCAATTTGGAAAATTCTTTATCCAAGAGATGTAAAGATAGTGTTTAATTATTTTTTTTAAAGATTTTTTATTATTATGTTTGATAATAGTCCAGGAAAGTTAAAAGAGAATTTTAAATTGTTAAACATACAATTTACAATATCTTAAGCAATAGAATTTCAAAAATTACTTGAAGAAACTGAATAGAATCGGTCGAATAGTCTCTGAGTTATGAAATTTCAAAATAGTGGTATTTAAAATTTTCACTTCTCAAGCACTATTCGACTCATTTTGGATAAATTTGCGCTTTTACAATTTAATTTAAATAGTTTAAAATGATGTTAAAATTGATATCTCACAATTTAAATATTTTTGATCATTATTAAATGAAAAAAATAACTGAGTTTTATAATCTTGGGCAAAAAAGATTCGACCAGCTCAAAATGTTATAGAAATATGGCGAAATGCGCTAAGAAGGAAATTAATATTGAGGGATCCTAAATGCGCTAAAAAAAAAATTAAATTGAGGGATCCTAACTTACAACTAATTTCCTGATTGAATTCTTGGAGTCATATTTTCATTTTCCTCATCGTGGTAACCTCCACCCCCCCTCCAAATATTTTGATGAACAAGAATCAGACTTAGTAGAATTAAAAAGGCGTGTATATTCAGTGCAAATAAGTTTTTGAACATTCGAACTATTAGAATTGACACTTAATGCATAGAAAACCGAATATAGAAGTAGAAGTTATTCTTCTTGATATATTTTTTTTGTTACTCATTCTAGATGTTTCAATACGTAACCCTTGCATGGAATGAATTTTATTTTGAAAATATGCTGAACATATAAACAAATTTTGAACAGAAATTGCTAGAATTTGAATTTGCTATAAAATAAATCTCATTTTGGTTTTATTTAGGTATTAGGAAGCTATTGTTTCGGTTTTATTTGGAGGGTGAATGAAATTTAAGTAAGGGTATAATGAAATTTATCATAATTTTATAAAAGTAAATTAAAGTATTATAAAATAGAATAAAAGGTAAACAGTACTGATGAAATATATTATAATAATTTGACATTCTTCTCTACTTATAAGGTTTCTTAATATGTTAGAAGAGATGAATTATTTTTAAGTCAATTAAGAGTCAATTAACGCATTGAGAGAATAACAGAACTATAATGTGTGAATATTGATAGTAAATAATAATATAATTTTTTATAGTGCACTAATTTTCTATATAAATAGAAAATAAGGATTACGTAAATAAAAACTGCATCACTGCCAAAAGTTAAAGTTTTAATTAAAATGCCAAAGGATATATTTTGAAATATAAGAAAATTTCTTTGAAAAAGTTTACTATAGGGACACGAATGCTTCTTTTCAAATGTTTGTACAAGAGTTGCTTTTAATATTAAGTCTTAAACATGATTAAGGGTATTTTTAACCAACTCTAAATGTTGACAGTTTTAAGATTATTTAACAACAAGCAATATCTTTTTGAATAAAAAATGTTACATTAGAGTTCAAAGTAACTTTAAGGATTTTATTTATGCAGTATTTATTCAGACATATTATTATGCGATAAAACGCATTGGTTATGCGCAAGGTTATTCTTATGTAAATTTATCCAACAACTTTAATATGAAACTGTCTACTAGACTACCAAGAGTGTCCTATCTGAAAGACTACGAGTTTACTTACATACTCTGACTGGCCATATTTAAAGAAAGTTGCAGTAATTCATTAAAGTTTCTTGCATCTAAGTGTTGGAATAGTTTAAAAGATTATATTTAAGCATTGTGAATATGTGTAATTAGAAAATATTCACAAAATATGCAGGCCCAAGTATGTATAACTTTTAAAGTACTTAAAAAGTATACATGCACGACAGTATTTTAATTTTAAAATAATTTACTCCTATTTACACTTAATTTAAAGGTATTCTTTTTTTCTTTACAAATAACCATTTTTTTTAAATTTGGATAATTTTAGAGTTAAATAATTTAAAAGTTTTAATTTTTGTTTAAGAATGATTATTTATTATTTAATTTTGTTTATTTTAGAGGTACACTAATTTAAAAAGAGTTTTTATTTAAAAATATGGATATTTTTTAATTTATATAATTCATGAACTACTGATAGAAATAACCATTCAAAATATATGTACTTAAAAATCAAGCAATCACTCAAGCAAACTTTAATTTTATTTATTATAGCTTTCATACATTATGTTTTTGCTGCAATTCTGAAATAAGAGATTTTTAATTTATGATTTCTTGATATAAGTTGAAATTAACAGCAACTATTTCGTAAATCACGATGAAGTTTATGTCTAACATTACTTATACAACATTAGACATGCAATACTCAGCGTTGCCTTGCACAACTAGACATAAACTACACAACGTCTCCTTGTGCAACGTTAGACATAAACAACGCAACACTTGCTTGCACAACGCTAGACAAACTACACAGTGAGTAAATAAAGAAAATGAAACTCAGATATTTTTTTTGAAATTTAATACTACTTATTGTAATAATTAAAAGTACAATAAATATGTAAAATCATGTTGAACTTTAATTCAAAAGATGTGAACACAATATAGTTTGGCATATATTAATGCAATTCAATTTATAGTGCTGGCTCAAGTCAATGAAATATTGCAAAAATAAGAAGTGTACCTATTTATAAAACAAATTAGTTATTTATTTGCAATTTTTTTATATTTTCTTTTCAATTAATCATATTTCAAACAAAATAATAAATTTTATTTTAATATTGTATTGAATAACACAAAATTAAAGATTCTTAGCATCGCAAACATGAAACCAATTTGGAAAGTAACTTTTCCCTACGAAAACGCCGTATAATTTGTTTATTCACATTTCTTGACAGTTTACCATATCTAATTTTCCCCCCAATTTACCCTGTATTATAATTGAAAACTTTCATCTTTATTTATTGAAATAAAATAAATTATATTTTGAAGTATTTAGATATAATCAATACTTCTGTATAAAAATATATTGAATTGGAAACCGATATTTCTTATATCAAATTAATATTATTACAACTTCCATAAAAATAAACTAAACCGCGAACTTTTAATAAGAAAATAGTGATCGCAAAGTAACCTAAAAACTAAAATAAATATTGACACAAAGTATTGTTGAATGAAGTTTGTATAGTAATATATTATATTGTATGTAAAGAAAAATGATTAATAGATTGAACAGTTTATTGATTATAATTCTAAGATCCATGTAAGGTCATGCGCTAAGCTCAGTGCTTTTAAATAGCGTTTTATTAGTATTTTATTATAATTTGTTGGAACTTAGAGAGGCGTTTCATTTATTCCAATAAGCATCTAACTATCAATAAACTGTTTTCAAACCAAATTTTTTTGATGAGTTTCAATATGGTTTCTGCTAACTAGGAAAGTTTTTTTTTCTAATAATAATTTAATAATTAGTTGATAAAATTTTTTTATTTGTTAAATTTTACTGAGCGAAATACACAACTATTGCATTTATAGAAATGCTCTCAGCTATTATTGAGTTAAATAGAAATTATATAAAATATTAACGTGATGAAAAGTAATTGAATTAAAATTTTAAAACAATGCGTCTTGACAATTTATTTTTGGGAATGTTAATGCATAAAAAGTTATGTGAAGTGATGAAGTGTTTATGCGAAAAAAATGGTATTTAAAATAATTGTAGTGATAATAAATAAGTGTGTAATAATTAGATAAATAGTTAAATGAAGCATCTGCAAATTGGCATTAAGCTATTGTAACGATGTAACAATAAAATACATTAACATTGATACCAAAATAGCAATTTCATTTATAACATTTATTAAAAGTTATGGAATCTATTGAGAAATTGCTAAGAAAGCACTCGTTAAAAAAATTTAAAATGTGGTCCCCCCCCCGTCTGAATCTCCAAAAGGCTGTACAAGTTAACCGTTTGACGCAAAATTTCTATCAAACATATTTTTCAGACACTTTTTTTTATTATTTTGTATTTATGCAGGTTAAAATAAGTAAAAAATATTGTATTTAGCATTTTAATAATTTATGATTATGAAATATCGTGTGCCTTTTTCTACGTTGAAGGTAAAATCTTTCAAACACGGCTCACTTCCAAACAAAAGTTTTTCAAATTTGCACTTACTTGCTTGTTAGTAAGATTTAAGAGAAAACGGTATTCATCACGATTGAAATTTTTTAAATTTACGATATCAATAATTGATGAATTTCAGAACATGAATGAAAAAATCTTTCTTTCAAACCCCTTTTTTTAGTACAAAAATAATTCTGATAATAACAGATTTTTTTCAGTAGCTATTAGACTGTTTTTTATAATTAAAAAATACCATAATTTATTTTTGCTTGTAATCAGAGTGACAGAAAAAAATATATAAAATGGACAGCGGTGTCTCATTTGCGTCAAAAGATTAAACCAACAATGCAAGAAAAAATTAATCTTATGTAATATAATATAATATAAAACTAAAACATTAAGTTTAAATAAAGTGAAATAAAATTTTAGTTACGTGACGTTAAGAAAAATATTCTTCAACGTATATTTGCTAAAAAAATTCCTTAAAGTCAATAATATAATTTCTAAACAATTAAAAAACTACTTCTTGACATTCAGAAAAACTATTTCCATGACGGAATTGGAAAATTAAAAGTTTACATTATCAACTAAACACCTAAAATCTGTTGTCAGTATTATGATTAATAGTAATGTCAAATTTCTATCAAAAATAATTTATACTAGTATAATTTATGTTAGTTTGATTTGTTGATAAAAAATAATAAATATATTTATTTGCGAATTCGTCTCTAAAAAGAAACGTAATCACTGAAATATTAGGAAAGCTCAAAATATTATTTTTCGTAGATCAGAAAAATAATATATTTTACGACTACTATAAAATGTTTAATAATAGCACCCCAGGTGGATAATTCAAGGATCATTTCTCAATATTTTAAGGTGTAATGAATCCGAATATATCTTTGACTTGAACAAACAAACATTGCTACAAGTGCCTTTTTACGGCCAGGTGGTTCGGCAATTATTGTCAAAATGACGTCGCTCCCCAAATCCTTTCGCCGTCTAAATCTAACAAAACAGGTTATATAGAGGAAAAAACAAGCAAAAATGGTGAAAAGGGAGCGATAATTTTCTTCTTCTGTCCTGGTAAAATCTTTAGGGGATCGTGATAAGATTTAAGTTACGTTGTCAGGAATAAAAAGTATCATCACGTAGACTGTCTAAGACATAAGTTTCAAGTTAGGCCAAAAAAATGCCAAATCTTTCTCATCGTTAATATATCATACCTTATATGAGTAAAAGATTTTCGGCTCTAAAATGTGGCGATCAAATTCTGCTAAGATTTTTGCAGTAATATAAACTTTTCGGGTAATTGAACACCTAAATATGAAACGGTATAGTAAGAAGAGTCTTAGAATGAAGATGAGTATTAATAAAACTCTTTAAAATATTGAAAGATAAAATTAAATTATATAGTTTCTACAAGCACTGAGTCTGCTTTTTAGAATTGATATTCATCTAAATTATTTTTAATTGGAAAAGATAAAATTAAATTGAGTATCCATAAACAACTAATTTGCTTTTCAGAATTGATATTCATCTAAATTATTTTTAATTGGAAAAGATAAAATTAAATTGCAGAGTTTCTACAAACAACTGAGTCTGCTTTTTAGAATCGATATTTTTCTACACTATTTTTAATTGGAAAAGAAAAAATTATAATGTAGAGTTTCTACTAAAAACTGAGTTAGGAATTTTAGAATAGATATTCATCTAAATTATTTTTAGTAGGAAAAGATGAAATTAAATTGTAGAGTTTCTATTAACAACTGAGTCTGCTTTTTAGAATTGATATTTAGCTAGTTTAAAAAAAATGTATTTATTTTCAAATGTAAAATCTGGTAATTTTTTAAATGTGAAAATTAAATACATTTGCTAATATAATTTATAAAATTAGAGGCTATTTGGGTGTGAGTAAATATTTTGCATGCTCGTTTTATTTAACGTTTACATGCACAAACGCCGAAATTGTCTAAACTGCACCTGAAGTATACTCTAAGCAAAAATACTTTTGACTCCTCTTTTATTTATTTGTAGTAAATGTATAACGAGATTGATTCGTCAAAAATCTCTAAGAAGAATGTAGCTTTCATCTTTTCTTCTTAAGAACAAAATGTTTAAATAGAGCTAGTTTTGCTTGCAAAAGTATCCTTTAATTTAAATTCCTTAATAAGGTTAGCCATTATATCATTATATAAAATAATTTTTCATGTATTGAATTAAATTAGCATATTATTTCAAATTTTGAGGTAGAAAGTTTTTTAAAAAAATGATTCTTAACTGCATGAAATATTTTTTTTTAAGATTTATTAAAAAAAGTTGCAAGTTAAAAGTTTGAAGTTGAACAATAGCAGCAAGAATCAACGTTAAATTGCAATTAAAATGTTTCACTTTTTGATTCAGGATGTTTTTTAATACGTTTTACACTAAACGACGCCACAAAAGAGAGCAAGAAATAATATATACTTCAAGATAAAAAAAAAAATTAAGTTTTTTTTCTTGTGAAAGGTTTTAATTTTTACCATACACATCTAGATAACGTTCAACAAATTAAAACACGCATTGCTTCTTGTTTCTGATACACATATTTCTAAATCTGACGAAAAAATATTCTTTCTAAGAAGGAGAACGAAAAAAATTAATGAGAATATTTCACTTCACTGAAAAAAGAGCAATTATCGTCTTGTCACTCACTGAAAAATTCCTTTTCTAAGTACGTGCTTAAAATGATAACGACAAAAAAGTAAAAATCCGTTGCTGTTGCTCAGAGTAAAAAGATCACAGCTACGTAGGTGATAAAAAACGATTTAATATTGTTAAAAGAAAGATTTGAGGTTCAGGCCTCCGATTTATCTGGTCTTACACGCGTTAAGTGCATTAATGGTCTAGGTAGTTTTTTCATCGTTCCTAGTACATCCACTAAAGCACATTAGTACTTGATTGGACAATTCTTAATGAGAATAAAGGAGAAAAAGTTTTAAAAGTAATTCGATCAAGTAATTTGCAACAAAATGTGATATTAAGTACTATTTCGTGAGTAAGAAACAGAAAGAAAAAAAAAACTGATTTCATTATTGTTCTCTCTTTTAAGAAACTTTTATTTCTCCTTGATTTTCCATAAAAGTTTTATTGCTTCTTTACAATTTTATTTTAGCATCTGTTCGGAGCAAATAAGCGGAGCTCATAAAATAATAATAAGAAAAAAATTTTTTTTATTCACTTCTCTCAGCTTTCAAAATATCTTACATTTCTTTTCCTTTAATATTTTCATCGTCGCTCTTTTTTATCTCTTCTTATGAGATCTGAAGGAAATTAAAAATAAAATTATTTTCGTATTCAATTCAAGGGCCATAAAACTTTTATATTTTTCTTGAAATTTCTAAGAATATTTTTTCTTAGTTTACAAGAGATTTTTATTTACTATGAATACAGAGGAAATAGGATAATTTTAAATAGCATTACTCTCAGACTATGCAGCCAAGAAGAAATTTAATTTTTCTAAAGAAATAAAATTTTTAAACTACACTTCTTCAAAGTTAGAAAAATGGTATAAGATTTTAAAACAACTTGTTTTTGGAATTTGAAGCTTAATTCACCAAATTAAAATTTCGAATTTATCCACCCCAAATTCACTTATTATTTCTATGTAAAGCAAAACGGAACAGTTATATTTTAACAAATAACTAATGCCTTAACAAATAAATAACTTTAAATTTAAGCAGAAAATAGATCTAAAAGTCAGTATTAAGTACACGGTTACAAATATTCTTGTAAAATAACCGTACTGTATGGTAATTGCATTTCCGGTAAAAAAAATCAGAATCCTAATTAATAAAACTAACATATATGGTATTTAAACCATTCATTTGATAATTTTTCCGTTCATAAGTTATCATTATAAAGTTTATATTGATAAATCACTAGTCGATACATTGTTGTTCAAATTTGCCGTTTTAATTTGCATTGTTGTTTAAATTTGTCATAATAATTATCTTTCAACAAAGACTTATGGTTTTAAAACAATTGCGTTTTTATGTGCATTTTTGTTTTAAAAGATTTATGTATAGTTTTAAAATTATTTGTAAAAGCTGCCAAAAGCTGAAATATACTTCATCATCATCAATGATTCAACAGCCTATGGGGAGGCCTTCATAAGAAGTTTATTCCGGACTAACCTTTTTCCCTGCTTTTGTTGCACTAAGCTTAAGAAACTGGCCAGAGCATTTTTACATGCAACTGTAAATGGGATTGCAGTGATGTAAGGAATTCTTCGTAATTTTAGAGGTAACAATTTTTGTAAAATTCTAAAAGTTATATTTTGGCACAAGTCGACGAGACTCTATAGTGGTAAGGGAGCTGAACTCATGTCAAAAGGTTCCGGGTTCAAATTCTGATTATGGGCATGGATGTTCTTTCCCATTTATCTTTGTACTATCTATCCTTTTTACTGGGGGTTAAGTTTGGCCCACCTAATATGGTGCTCCCTAAAAGAGTGGTCAACACAAGGGACCTAAATAACAAATGTCCATATTGGTGGGAACTTGAAATGTTTTTTTTTGAATTTAAAAGGAGTTTTTTCTTTAATTAAAATTCTTTATCGTGTCATTTAAACATATAGTTGAGAATAGTTTTTGCTGTTACAGGTTTAAGGTAAGGGCAGGTTAATCTTGCCGTCAGATGATATCTTTTCATAAACAAAAATTAATTTTTTGTCCAAACATATTTCAACTATAACTCCGTAAGTCAATGCTGGTGGCCAGAAATTTTACTTACAATAAGAAACTTTCACAAACAGTCTGTCAACATCAACAACACACGTCTGTCCAGTTTTTTAATTAATTTTCTGATAAAATCTGACCCATTAAACAGCATCTTGGAATCATCTGAGTAAAAAAAAAAAATCTAATATTTAACCACCATGTTCACCAATCAGCTTTTTTGTTCTTTTGAAAGTTAAAACAGAAAATATCTTGAAAATAAAATGTTGCTAAATCTTAAATATTCCACTACCTATTAAAAACATTATGCATTTAATAAAAACTTATTTAGTTCAGATAAGTAATAGGCAAACCAAATTTACTATTTATATTTACTAAACATAACGACAAATAAACAAGAAAATAGAAATACGCTACTGATAGGGTGAAATCAACGAGTTCTATTTTTAAGGCCTGGTCAATACGTGAATGAATGAAGAAAGAAAATAAAACTGGTTTAGTTTTTCAAACGAAAATATTTCTTGGCTCCGTTTTATGGATTTTGACAAAACAAAGAGTAGCTGTAAAAGAAAAGTACCACATGTTCGAATGAACCAGTCCTCTTTAGCGTAAATAAAGACGAAACTTTAACCTAAAGTTGTCTTAAGTATAAACATTCTACCAGACATAATGGGGGTATAAACTGTAAAAGATTTGTCTTGTTTAGTAAATATATTTAATGTACAAACTTTTGCAACTCAAGCATTTATTTTATTTGCCTCGATTGCTACACCTTTGAAATAAATGATTTATGTTCGAATATACCGGAATTATGATTTACATGGACCTGAGAAATAAACCATTGTTTAAAATTTTAAACAAAGTAACGATAACAATGCTTTTAGTAAAATATTTAATAAAGGCAAAATATTTATTAATTATAATAACGGGTTTTCCTTATACTAATTTAAAATAAAAGTTTTATTTCAATATTCAAAAGCATATTTTCTTACAAAATATGCTGATATTAAAGTAGATCAAAATAAAAAGAGTGCATTTTGTGTTTAAAAAATTGAGCTTGCAAAATTACAGAAAAAAGACTTTTTAGAATAATAAATAAAACAATTTTTTTTGCCTTGAATGTAAATGGATCACTAAATTCAGAGAATTCTTATAAGCATTTAAAATATGACAATTGGCAATATTTGATAGATATATTTGCTTGTAATATTGATTTATTTAATTAATGCATTCCCACAACAGCTCGTTGTGTGCCAAGGGGTTGATGGATTTTAGGGGTTGATGGTTTGTGATCCATGGCATAATGGTGGCAATGCGGTCAGCACTGCGTGCAGTTTGAATTTGCTTCCCAGACAAGCTGGTACCCGTCGATCTGAAGCTGGTGGGCTTCAGTCCGCCATTGGGTATCGAACCCTAGTTCTTCACAATGACAGTTCAGTGCATTAAACAGTGAACAATCGCAGGTCATTGATTTATTTATCATACCTTTTTAGTTGAATCTGTGCTATTTGCAATTGACTGTAATAAAAAAAACGAGTAAATAATATTTCGAAACATTTTTAGCTTAAGTAAAGGAAACTCTATTTGTAAGAATAAATAAAAAAAATTGAAAACCATTCATAAAAGTCCATAAAAAGAAAACATTTTCCACTATCCCACATTTTTCATTACCTTCCTAAACATATTCTGTGACAAAGAATCAAGCAATAACACTAAATTACTATAAAAACCATTAAAAAAAAAGAGCAAAATATTAGCAAGATAAAATACGACTGAATAATTCCTTTTTATTAAATTTCAAAATAAAGTATAAACATAAATATATCAGCGCTTCAAAATAAAATAGGGTGAAAAAAAAGATGACATATTGACCAATAAGTCCACGCCTGGGTTGTTCACATAGCTTTCTGATGCATAATTTAATAAATACACAATTTATTTTTACCAGGATTTCAGTGAAAAATGCCTGTTTGCCTTTTGAACGGACGGTAAACACTTAAGATCAAAAAATAATTTTTGAGGGTGAAGACGAAGTGGAAAGAATGCTTCTTTTTAAAGTTTAAAACGTTTCGAGTATAAACTAAAGGGAATAGCATGATAGCCGCCGAGGTAACTAGTTATTTGTCAAGTGAGTGTCGTAGGCGATGTCAGGTCGTTTATTCTGGGAGGTTCCCAAATGCAGCCATCGTCAATCATACTGACCGGACTTCTTTGAGTTTTGAAAGTGGTCGAAAGTGTGTAGAATTTTTCTTTTTCTTTTCTTTTCGAAGATTTAAAGTTTAAAGAGTTTGATAAGGGATATACTCTGACGAAAAATAGCTCTTTCAAATTCAGAATGGTGCTCACTGCATCGAGGCAAAAGATTCATAGAAAACAATTTGAATTATAATATTGTTGGGAATATAGGGATGCATTGACAAAGAAAACTCCTTAAAATTCACAATGTAGTTCACTTTATTTAGAATCAAAGCAAAAGATTCATAGAAATCAATTTGAATTATAATATTGTTGGGAATATAGGGATGCATTGACAAAGAAAACTCCTTAAAATTCACAATGTAGTTCACTTTATTTAGAGTCAAAGCAAAAGATTGATATCAAAACTATTTGAATTTTATTATATTTGTTTTGTGAATAAATAAATACACTGACGAAAAATAGTACTATATTCAAAATGTCGTTCGATGTATTTAGATTCCAGAAAAAAGATTCATAGTGCACAATTTGTATTATATTATAATAGTTTTGTGGATATAGGGATACACTGAAAGAAATAGCTGTTTCAGTTTCAGATTGTAGTTCACCGTATTTAAAGATGGGAGAAAAAGAGTCATAGAACAGCAATTTGAATTTTACAGTTGTGAGCAAATGTCGTTAGCTATTATATTAGTACTTTAATTTGATTACAATGAAAAAATTGAAAAAATATTATTTATATTTTAAAATAGTGTTGTGTTTTCAATACAGCACTGTTTTTACACGCAGTCAAAAAATAATTTATGTGCATCTAAGCATGTATATTATGTCAAAAACTATTAAATTTACTGACCGGAAACTTTTGCAATCAGTTGTATGAGAATAATTTTGTAGGTGGGTACTTTATTTATGTCGCACTAAAGCAGCACAATGGGCTATTGGCGACGGTCTGGGAAGCATCCCTGAGGATGATCCGAAAACATGCCATAGCAATTTTGGTCCACTGCAGAGGGGATAGCTCCCCTGCTTTGGTAGCCCGACGACCTGCGAGCAAAGTAGAGCACTTCACTGTAGAACAGTTTAACGAGGACCGATACCACGCACCCTCGGTCCCTACGCAGGCTGATCAACAATATTATATATACATATCTTTGATTCTGCAGTGAGGAAGTTTGTATCGTAAGTGCAGTATTGTCCTTACTATTTCCATTTGTGTATTTTACTTCCTTTTCTATCTTCGTATATATAGTGTATAATATATTATAATGTAAGAAGAGTTCTGATTGTAATAATTTTCAAACATAACTTTATTCAAACAAAACATCGGTTCCAGACCTTCGTTACTCCACTTTCAACTAACATTACCTGAAACTTTTCACATACCACTTGATCAAAAATCTATCTTACAAGTAATGCATTTTTCTTTTATTATCACTGTTACTTAGTGCAGAAAGTTTTTAATTGTAGATAGAAATTTATTGTAGCATCTCTTAATGTATGCACATTTAATGGTAAAAAAAATTTAAAAATTAAACAGTGAAATAAAAATTAAAATATCATAAAAAAATATTTTTACTGGCAAAATACTTGAAAAATACGTAAAAAAATACCAATAAAAAATAATAATAAAAAACAAAATATTGTTGATTTTGATTAATTAGAAACACGAGATCCAAAATACTTCACATTTTTAAAAAAGTTTTTTTTTTCTTTTTAAATTGTGACACCGCATTCTTTCTTAACTTATGTCTCGATAACCAGGTGGAATTTATAATCCAACCGTTAAAACAATACTAAGAAAGAAAGAAGGTAAACGTTCAGAAAGACCGCCAACCTCATTTTTTACATTGTTTTCTTTATAGATTGTCCAAATAGATGACACAAACCAGAAGGCCAACCCTGTACTTGACAAGAGGAAGTTTTCCAATTCTGATGGCTTTGAGATTTCCCAGCCCATCTTCCCTACTTTGAACAGCTGGGTTACTAAAACTGCTCCTGAAATTCACTTCTCGCAATCTTTTTCAGTTCACATCAAGAACGCTGATAAATATAACGTTCAAATCTACCGGGGTACTAAAAATATTACACCGCCTTCTGAAATGAGATAAGATGCAAGCTTCCCTAGCTTGGTTTTCATTTTGTGGAACTAATATTTCCTTCACAACTTCGCTATCATATCTATTTTGCCGAGAGTCTTGTTTACATGGAGCATGATAACAATTATTTTTGGCGGAAACTGGTAACAGGCGTTAAGTTATGATTCACCAACTTAAAGAAGAGTTAAGGAAGTTGCGCTCTTGTACAAGAATTTGTTTTCATTAGCAGACACTTTACTAATTTGCTTTCGTTTGCGCTTTCATAATATATTTAGTGTGACATAAACGCTTTGCAAGCGAAGTGGATTTTTCATTAATCGCTTTATCCCTTCGATGCTGTATCGCTATCTTAATTTAGTTAGTTTCGAAAGCAAGTCGTAAACAAAGCACTAAAATGTGAAATCAAATTGAAAATGAAATGAAAGTTAGAAATAAAGAGGATAAGCTATATTTTATAGATGGGGTAGTTAAACAGAAATGTCTTTTTTATTTAAAATCTTGTCTTTTGCCATATATATTAATTCAGATTTTAAAAAAATTAGTAAAATGATTTATTAAGCTGGATTGTAGTCTTATTTGATTTAAAACAACAGTTTAATTTAAATCTTGCGCAACAATTTTTTACAATAATCATAACTTCACCAATTTTCTTTTGTTTGAATTTTTATAATACATTTAGAGTGACATTAACATTTTGTAAGAGATGTAAACGAATTTCTTTAGTTCATGCCTGTGGTGTTAAGTTGGGCAAACCAAATAGTGATTTTTTTCTACTTAAAATTGTATTTGCATTAATGCAAAAATATTAAATGAATTAAAGTTTAAAATAATATGTTTAAAAAATGGGAAACTTTACTTTTTTTCAAAAATTTATTGGAGGAAATAGATATACTTTTTGACGAGAAACAATAATTTGTTTTTGAAATTATTGAAGATTGATTGTTAGACCTATGTTTTTAAGAGGCAATAACAAGAAAACTCAACCAGCTAAATAAAAACTTGCAAAGGCAGAATGATTTTAAAATCGATTCATTTAATTTTATTAAAGGTTTTCAATAAGAAAATAATGTTTCACGAGTGAAACTTAGAAGTAATAAAGCAACGATTTTCTTTTTTAATTTTTTAAAAAGCTAAAACATTGTATCAAACTATTCTAATGAAGAAAAGAAGATTATAAACGCATTTGACAATCATTTTGCAGATTTTGAAAAACGTGATGAATACCTGTTTTAAGAACACGTGACAATTGTATCTGAAACCCTGTAAATGGAGTTGCGTCACAGTGCAAGATTTAAATGAAACATTTTTAAGTTCAAGTAAAAATTTAATTATTTCCATACTGATATTATAGTGTGAAATATTTTCTAAGATAAAATATGTATCATTTACTGACTCGAATTGATTAACTTTGCACTTCGTGTTCAATTAACTGAGGCAAATTCAAGAAATAACAGCTAAGAAGTGCAATGTCGAACAGATTTACAGAAATCAACTGAGGGAAAGGTTAAGCAAATATTTAATTTATTTAGTCTTTTATCCCTTATATACCAACGGGATTTTTTAGTCCCACTGGCACTATTTCCGAATAACATTGAAATGGAACAAGATATCTCATCGGAACTTGTATATTCCTTTAATACGACTTTCCGTTTATCACTAATAGTTGACAACACATGATTATTTGAAGTTGAACATCACCTATTGAATTATTTTGCTGTTCATAGTTCATTCGAGGACATTAATTTTATTCCTTAATTTTCAGTTTTCTATCTCGATCAATTCTGCAATTTACACTTCATTAACATTTTCAACTAAACATAAAACAAATTTTTAAATATTTGGCTTTAATTAAAATTTTGCAATGTGGTGTAAATTCCAAATAAAAAATTTTACGAAAAATTTGAGAATAATAATGAACATTATAAAAAATGATTGTCAAAATGTAAAATAGACATTATTTAATGTGGCAAATAAGTTAGTACAGTTTTGTTAATTTTTTAATAATTTGGTAAATACTGGATTAAAGCTAATTATATTTGCATAAGAGAATAAAAATGAAGTGTTACTTAATTTTTCATTCGAATTATGTTTTTAAAAGAATATTTAATTAAAGTGTGTCTTGCTGTAATATTATTCATCGCCAAAGTGGCTTGTGAAACCACTTAAGTTGTTCAGGTTAGTTTTTGCTCCATATCTGTTCTATTACAATCTTAAATTAGTTAGTTTAAAAATTTAATTATAAATGAAGTTCTAAAATTTCATGTCAAAATTAAAAATAAAATAAAAGATAGAGGTTAAAAAAAGGCTCTATATTATAGACTAGATAGATAAACATAGGTTTTCTATTTATTAAAACATGCTACTTATTGGAAAATTCTATTTATTGGAAAATTCTATTTATTGAAATTTATTTCAAGTGAATTGCAAAGATCTTTAAAATTGCATGTTTATGTCATATTTTATTTCGTTTTTCACATACAATATACATTTTATAAGATAAAGAAACAATCCCATACGGAAATGACAGTAATTTGGTTTAGTTTACAAAGTTGATAATATGATTGTTCTCTATTTAATTGAGTGTCTTGTTTTATTTTAGGACAATAAATCATTTTAAAATTAAAAAAAATATCCAAAATAAGTAATTAATTTTGTAAAATTTGCCTAAATAATTGAGTTATTTTCACATATTAAAGAGTTTTTTAATATAAAATAAAGCAGTTAAAGGTGATAAATTATTTTTGGGTAAAAATTAATATAAAACTAAAAAAAATGATAATATTTAATGTAACTAGCAGTTTTGTTTTAAATGTATAAAAAATTTAAACTCTCATTTCATTTGTCAAATAAAGACAATTTAAACCACAATACAGAAAACATTTTTGTAACTTTAACGATGTGCTGTAAATTTAGAAATATACTCATCATTAATTTACTACCATCTCAAACAGTAATTAATGTCTAAATATTAATTTACCATCAACTAATATACAACCATTAATTTATTACTTAATTCCATCTATTAATTTACTTACCTTTTACTACAACATAAAAAAAAAATTACTGCAAATTTGAACGATATTCTGATTGAACATGCACTAAAATATCAAACTATGTAGCAATTATGTAGTTATTTGTCAAAGCTTTCAATTTTAGGAACGAGATATTTCTCTGATACTGTGCCAAAATGTATTCTTCGTAATAGCTTGTAGCAAAAGTTCATGATTCACTGACTTCAATAGAGTAGAGTTAACGTAAACGTGGATTTTTACAGCAATTTATTTCCACCCATTTTGCTAATTTGCTTTAGGCTTATACCTTACTAAGCCATCGATTGTAATGAGCACATACCTTTCGAAAATGGATTTTGCAATGATTGTTTTATTTCTGATTACTAACGAGGTAAATATAGGAAATACCTCAATAAAAATATATTGAAAAATATATCAATGCCTGAAAACATACTTTTTAAAAAAGATTTTTTCAATAGTAATAGATGATTAAAAAATCGTGGAGAAAGAAGCATGCTATTGATTAAAAAATCAAATAAAAATATGAAGTCGCAAGCGCTATCCAGAGCTACAAGAAAGAGCTATAAATTGCTTCATGTACTAAGACAGCAAACAATCGTTTTATTTTTACTCCACTTTCAGGCACGTTTTACAAATATATCTACAGGTGGTGCTCAAACTTTGTTCAGCATGTTGTGGCAACAAGATGTGTCTGAGATACATCTGGCATGTCTGGCAATGTTAATTCAGTGAGTCTTAGTGACTCAAGGGATAGAGAGCTCACCTCCCATTGGGGTGCCCCTGGTTCGAATCCCAGCGATGGCTGGTTGATACGAATACCGCATCCACCTCGCACCGACCTTAGAACTGATGAAAAATATCCTCTGTGTATCTCCAAATATCCTAGACGGATCATGGGTTAGAGTCCCCCTGCCATCAGGCTAACCGTAGAAAGTTTCAAAGGTTTTCCTCTTCGTGTAATGCAAATGTGGATTAGTTCCATGAAAAAGTCCTCCACGAAGGCGCATTTCTCACAATACATTATCCTGGAGTTTGTTTGTCTTCTGGAATCGTTTAAAGAGTGCGGAGATGAACATAGGAAGTCGTAGAACATAGAACATAGAAACTCAAAATCAGGTTGGTTGTTCAACGACGGTATAAAATAAAATTTAAAATGTTAATTTAGCGTCGATATAATTAGTGTCTTCAGGCATCTGGAGCCATACACGGTATCCAGTGCAAAATATCTGGTGCAATACATATCCAAATTTGGAATTATTTGGAGTTTATTATTTCAAGTTAATACCAAATCGAGAGTTCATACACATTTTAAACGGTGCAGTTAAATCTAAGAAAGATTATACCAATAGCACATGCATTTACAGCACATGAATTATTTACACCACTTTTGGCAGCGTACGTTTGGAAACCGTCTGACATACTATATTTCTTGTTTACAATCGAGCAGAGCAGGTGAAATATTGATTTTGCCTCACACAATGCTGAACAGTATGTTGAAGTAAATTGTTTTTTAAAAAAACATGCATGTTTTAAGATGTAAAATAAGGATTGTTATGTTCACAGAAGAAGACTTATATAACTGTTTCAATTATATTAAATAATTTTACAACAACATTTAACTTCTATCCTCTTCGGTTTTGTTAAGCCTAGAATTTACATAAATATTCTCTCTGCGCTTGAATAACAAACTGTTATTATTTTTAGAAATCTTGTATCGATGCATCCTGAATTAATGATTCTTACTCTTTATTGTATCGTAAAAATAACTTCACTTACTCTTATGTGTATCTGACTGTACTTATAAATTTTAGTGTTACATAATAATAAAACTAGTAATAAAATAATCATTTATTACATTATGTGTTTGCAATACGTTAATAGAGAAAAAGTATGGATATTCAAATCATATTTGATTTATAAGATAGTCGTATGGATTAAAACGGAAATAAATTTAATATGAACTTTTTTTAATATTATGTTATGCTTAAGTAAATGAAACACAGGAGATTATTAAAAATTATTAAAAGAACATCAAGAATTAAACATTCCAAATAAGCGAAGCTTATTCTTAAAAACATATTTAAGTAACAGTAAAAAATGAAAGAAATAATTTAATTCAAAAAAAAGTATTCGATGAGATTAGATATAAGTTCAATATTTCTTTGCCTAAACTTATTTACAAAATAAGATCGGGTGGATAAGATTCCTAAAGATCGGGATTAAATTCCTAAGGTTTAAAATATTTGAAAGTAAAACATTGAAATACAAAAACAAACAAAATCGAAAAATTATAAAATATATTAATATCCTATAAAAATCTGATCAAATGGTAAACAATGAAGGAAAACAAAGAATTAAAAAGCGAATAAAACAAAGAAGTTAAAATACGAAACGAATAAAAACTAGAAATCAATGGTTCTAATTGTATAAAAATTACTATTTTCATAAAAGTTCAACAACATTTCTCCTAGAATAAAAGTTACATGAGTTTACATTTTCAAGCTATAATAATATACATATTTAAATTGGCATTCAAGAAAATAATGATTACAAAATAACTTTAATAACAGTCGAAGAATAAGAAGAGAAATTAATGAGTCACTAGCTGGAATAATCATGAGTATATAGGAGAATAAGTAGGATAAAAAAAATTTAATTTTATTCTAGATAGTAATTTTTTATCATTAAATTGAGAATTATTACGAAATAATGACAAACCATAAATATTTTTATTTAGTATGGAAATTTATTTTAACAGCAATAATCTAACGAGCTTAATTTTTAAATAACATTAAAAAGCTACTTTTTATAAGTTTAAAATTTATGTATTGTTCGATTGTCTAAGTTTCAATACATTTAAAACTATTTATCAATTTTTCTTATTGATTGCTACTTCCCATTAATCGAATTTATATTTAAGTGGCCTGGGGGATAAAAAAAGTTTGAAAACTTAAGAGTTTGTTTTATTAGTTAAAAATATGATGCAAATATTTTTCTTCATATATATATATATATATATATAAACAAAGAGAGAGAGAGAGGGAGAGAGAGAGAGTGAGAGAGAAGAGAAGGAAAGAAAGAGAAATAGAGAGAGAGAGAGAAGAGAAAGAGAGAGATAAGAGAAAAAGAGAGAGAGAGAGAAAGAAAAAGAGTGAAATGTGTAATAATAAATAATTTATAATATTCGTTTGATGTAGCATTCTGTCATCGTGTGTCATTACACATACTGTAAAAAATTCCGGATCAAATTCCGATTCAAATTACGGCAAAAGCACCTGCACTCAGGGCGCCGGTACTCCTTACCATAAAATTCATTTTTACCGGAACGTTTTACGGTACAAGAAAATCTGATATCCCTTAATTTTTTCAGAAATAATTACAGTAAAATGGCTGAATCACTCAGACTAAATAAATATTTATGTGAAAATTACGGTATGATATTTTACGGTAAAAATGGATTTTATGCACCCAAATCTATATACTTTATTTCGTAATTTGATCCGGTGCAGTCTAAAATTAAAAGCAGCACAGTTTTTAAATGAGGTTTTAATGTAAAAAAAAATTGAAAAAAATGGAATTAGGAAAACTGACTATCAAATATGCGTAGTGGGCGTGTAAANTATATATATATACACACTTGTACGTAAATATGATATAAAAATTGAAAAACGGAAATTAAAACAAATTTTAATGCAAGATAAATTATCGATTTTAATATTAAAACATTTGTCTAAAAATTATAATTTTTAATATTACTAGCATTAGAGCCAGGCAAACATTTTGCACTGGTAGTAATTTGGTCATTACTAGAAAGTATAGCACAAATTATGATATTACTTAAATGTTAAATAAATGCAAATATTAAAATTATTAGAATGTATAGTAAGCACTAATTTTAAATTACCAGAATATTAAATAAATATAAATTTTAAACTCCTAGAATGTCAAATAATTAAAAAATTTTTTTTACTAGAATGTCAGATAAACACAAATTATAAAATTAGTGGAATGTCTAAAAAATTAAAAAAAAATTAATAATAACTAGAACATATTGTAAATACAAGTTTTAAAGTACTAGAATGTAGAATAAATAAAAAATTTAAAATTACTTGAACGCTAAGAAACTAAAAAAAAATTACTAAACTATCAAATAAATAAAAATTTTGAAATAACTAGAAAGTATAGTAAATACAAATTTAATCATTCTAAAATGACAAAAAAATACAACCTTTTAAATTACTTAAATGCCAAAAAAAAATTAAAAATATCAAAAAATATTAAAATTAATTGAATGTCAAATAAATAAAAATTTTAAGTTTCTAAAATATCAAATAAATAAGTAATAAATAAAATTATTAGAAGGTGAAATAAATAAAAATTTTAAAATTACTGGAATGTTAAATAAGTACAAGCTTTAACAGTACTATAATGTATTATTAATTGTATATATTTATTACTGTTAATACAGTTTTTATTGGAAAAATTACATTTGCATGGTAGCCGAGAATAGAGGCTTAGATTAGAAATTAATGCTCAATGACTTAGCCTTTAAGTATTGTTTGTATTAATATATTTGTATATATTGTATATATTTGCAATTATCGCTTACATATATATTTTTTGAAAAATATGTAAATTCTTGAATACTCGCACTTTCCGGAACAATTTAGTGAATTGCTCAACATATTCAAGTGCTTAGTTTCTTCTCTATTGATTCATTGAGGATAGTTTGAAATCACTTCCTTGTATACTTAGTGGAATTCGATGCTTATTACACACACTAATTGAACGTAGAGAACAGAGTGTATGAAATGCGCATATCTATAGTTTAGATGTAAAATCTTAAAGCAAAGCTCTACCATAATGTGTATTCTATGTTTGGCAATTAGTTTGAATTCAAACTACTGGTTGGTTCACGATAGTCTGACATATCAATTTAAGGATTCGATTGCTAGGAGCATAGAATTAATTCTCAATCCTCTTTAATACAGCGAGGGTAATATTATCCGAAAATTAAAGACCTTTCAGCGTCCATTTAATGGTTATTCAAGTTACCCAATTATAGAAAGCTTAAACGCACAAAATAATGGTCATCTTCTTATCTGGAGGCTTCTAATTGCTCGAAGGCGACGCTGACAAATATCAATAACGTCATTTAAATTAGAGAATAGATTTCAGGAATTTCTAAATAAAAATAAAATAATTAATCTACAACTACGGAGAAATTTAATCAACTAAGATAACCTAAAAAGTAATTACAATATAATTAATAATTCATTTTAATGAAGTTAAGGAACATATTATCACTCTTTATTGCAAATTTTCTGAGAAACACTGATTAACAATGATGGATTAGGTATCCGATTAGTTTCGAGAACTTTCTTGTAAGATATTAATTTAACATTTTGAGAAACTAGTTTGTTTTATAATGTGTTAAAACTTATGAAACTAGCGATAAAAATTATTATTATTTTATTTTTGTTTTTCAAAAGGCCATTTTTAGTTAAAAATAAAGCATTTTTTTGAATTTATGGTAAATACTGTAAAAAAATGTCTATCCCACAAAACAAAAAATCCTGGAGAATCCTAGTCATAATTTAAATTTCTTGTAAGTTTCCATAGATCCATGTAGATAACCGGTAAAGACATTTCTGGTAAAAATAACCAAAAGAAAACCAAAATATATGGTATTTATACCATTCATTTGGTAAGTTTTCCTTTCATGTGGTTGTTTTTTACATCAAATTTTGTTTTCAAAAATATAGTTCCAATTATCAAACATTTAGTCAAAACTGCAAAACTAAAAAAAATTTATATAATAAATGGTTTTATACCATGCCCTTAGGAATTTTTTGTAGTATGAACTTTGAAAAAGGGTAAATATTGAAGCAGAAAACAAAACTGATATTAAATAACAAGTAATATTGGTATTATAAATGAGAACATTGTTGAAGAAAACAAAGGACAAGTGGGAAAATATTGAAGCAGAAAACAAAATTGATATAAAATAACAAGTAATATGGGTATTATAAATGAGAACATGGTTAAAGAAAACAAAGGACAAGTGGAATTCGTAGCTCAGATTTTATGAAGGAGAATTTAGTGGTATAAAAAATTATGTGGATTTCAAATTAGTGTTTAATTTTAAAAGGTAAAAAGCTATGGTAAAATCTAAATAGGGTATGGAGTCAATAGTAGTATGGATTTTAAGAAAGTAGAATATAATGGCAGCAAACTAGGAAAATATATATAATTTTTGGAATGGATTTCAAAAACTTAAATATTGTTGAAAAAAATAAAGGAAGACAGAATATGTAGAATTGATTTCAAAGAAATGAAATAAAAATTTTATTCAAATAGAATTTGTGAAAATAGTTTATTGAAAATAAATAATTATAAATAAAGTAAGTAAAATCTAATAACTTTAAAAATATATATTTTGCACAAAATGTTAATCTTTCACGAAAAATTGCTTCTAAACAATCAAGAAAATTCGTTTAAAAAATTTTAAATTATAAAAAATATATAATGCACTATTTGACAGTTATAAATTTGTGTACAGAATTATTCTGATCAGAGAATTTATTAAATATTTGTTATAAAGTGCTAATAAATGAATTATTGGTCAATTAAATAAATTTATTATATTCAAGTCATGATGCAAAACTGGCCTAGGTTGATTATTTCAGCATATTGTTAGAATACTGTTCATTGAAATTCCGTAAAAGCACACTTTTTTAATTTTTACGGTAATAAAACCACTTTCAAAATTCTTAGTATTCGCAGATTTCTTGGTTTTATTTTTAAATCTAACTGAAATAAGCTATAAAGGTATTTATTCTTTCAGAATTGTTAAAGCTTTATCTTGCTTAATGGATTTGTAATGTTTTTATACGATTTAATGGAACATTTAAAACCATTTAAATGTAACGCCGGAATCAAACAAAAAATATCCCAAGAGCTTAAACGCGAGGACATTTATAAAGCCTTTTTTAGAATTTATTTTAGATAACATAAAAACCTTGTGACATTTTGAAAACATTTCGTATTAATTAGCAATTTATATTCTAAAATTGCTCTTAATGCATGTTACAGAAAATTAAGTTCGCTTTTTTTAAAAAAAAAATTAAAACATTCACCTTTAAAAGTTTTAACATGATAGTAACAATTTAAATAAATAGATAAAGCGCGATAAGTAAGTTTTACAATAAATATTGCGTGGACAATAAAATAAAGTAATTACTAGACCTGCCAATTATAATATTTAATAGTTATACTGTTGGAAATTTCTCAGAAGAAATAGTTAAATAACAATTTATTTAACTGTTATTTTATATAATATTCAACTAAAAAGTATAATAATTATAAAAATAAAGCTTGCATAAGGAAAATAATTTTATGACTGTTTACACCTAATACGGTTAAGTAACCAAAATTTATTCCCGCTCCCCGCAGCCAATGAGAATCGAGTGCACGCTCTTCGGAAGCTGGAAGCTAATCCATGTGATACGGATTAAAAATTCATATTTTTTATTTCCTTAGAGCTGTCTAATACAACAGAATATACCAAATTATTTTATAGTAATAAATATGTTAAAAATAACTTATAAAGCCAGCTGGATATATACTTCAGCCGAGTTGTTTAAACTGTTAAACACATGATCGGTTGAGCGGGGTTTTTAATCTCAACATTGTAACAATATTTCCTCAGTTCCTTAAACACACGAAGAGTTTCAGCGCCCTACACTTCTTAATTGCTGACCCGGGACTATTGAAATTTGAATTATTCATTCGTGCATTGATTGTAGCAGTGCGCAGTTGCTTAAAACAAAAAGTCCTATGTTTTCCACTACTCATGATAAATGGCATCACTTGATAAACTGATTAAACCACATTCCACGGTTCACTTGGCATAACACAGATCAAAAACAACCCTACTCCAATGCCCATCACTTAAAGAAAAGCCTAAGATAACCAACTCTAAATTCTAGTTAAATTTAATTTTTATGGTTTTGAAACCCGGCTAGTTGAAAATGGTTACTAAAACGTATTTTCTTTTTTAATTTTCTTTATTTTAATGACTTCGTGAGGAAGAATAAGTAATTATGAATATTAAAAACTAATTTAGTTTAAAAATATAAGAATTTCAGTGAATAATATTTATCCTTTAAAACCGTAATTTCGCGTGCTCTGCCTCATTATAGATATAGTTTTATGATACTAGGGATGTTCACGCATTAAGTTTGTCTAAAAGATCAATAAAATAAATATTCACAATTTTTTACTACTTCCTTTCATAATAATTTTAAGGAACTGTAGCAGAAATAATAAGTATTAACACACTGAGGAAAAGTATGGCCAAATCTACCAGAGTATAAAATTTACAGTATTTCTGACTCTATGGAAACACAACAAAAATCCGCAATTTTTAATGAAAGGCAATCTTAGTGATTTCGGTAAAATTAACATATGGTTTTACATGTGATAAAATTTAGTAAATGTGGTAAAATTTGGTAATTTTGACATGCTACCTTAGAACATAAGAAACTTTAGAACATAAAATAGCATTCATTTGGTAAAATATACTTTTCAGTTTTGTATTTTTCACTGAATGTTTAGTCAGTCCGTTATCCATAAAGGCTTGAAAAGACAAAGTATAAAGGTCAGCCATAAAAGGGTGCCTAAGGCTAAAGTGGCCCCTGAACCATTCGTCATGAAATCCGGGAACATGAGATAAAACCTGGAGGTATGATAAAGGAAGTGAAATTGGAGAAAAATGAGCTCATTCGCTCAGTAAAAATCTAAAAGACAAAATGAAAATCCGTAAAAGCATGGGATTGTGACAGGAAGAAGAGTTATAAATAGTCAGCAATCTTGAAGTCCTCTGTATTTTGCTTGAAGAAATCATCTCGTTGTTTAGATTATTATTTTTAACCATGAAGTAGTTAGCATCACTATAACTTAACCTATCGGCAGACAGCAGAACTTATCTTCATAGGAGACCCCTATTTACGAACAAACGGGTTCAAACACAAATGCCCACAAACAGTTTTATTTTTGTTTTTTTATAACCGTCGAACATAAAAAATTTAGGGTTTACGGTTACTAATGTTCATTGTAATTTTGAATCCAATCCAGAAGACAAGGGAACTCCCAGATCAAGCATTGGAACAAATTTGCCTTCGTGGTGGACGTTTTGATGCATTTACCCAGCATTTGCATTACATAGAGAAAAACCACGAAAAACTCTCACGGTTAGACTGACTGCAAAAGGACTCTAACCCATGATCCGCCAACCACTGATGATATTTTACGATAGCACTGTGGTCGGTGCAAGCCGGGTGTAGAATTCGAACCTACCAGCTTTCACTGGAGTCGAACCCGGGTCACCTCATTGGGAGGCGAGTGCTCTATCCCCTGAACCACCACGGCTCACCGCAAACAGCGAGCCTACTTGCTACTACTAAATACAGTCACAGACATCACGTTCTTTGGTCAAACAGCTACAAAAATTCTCCACCGCCCGCTTACTCGGTTTGTTTTATTTGTCCGGGTCTGAAAACCACATCATCTTGAATTTCGGTCAAAAAAATGTTGATCAGTTAATGCTTGTTAGAACGAACTATAATTTTTAAGAAGCAGAATTTCCAGTCCAAACCTGAATTTCCAGCAAGCTGTTAACATATGAATGAAAAAGTTACCTAATGAATAATTTAAATACCGTATATATATAAATATATATATATATATATATAAATATATATATA